>NC_091958.1:5009232-5219821 GCF_031021105.1 Erythrolamprus reginae
TGTTTCCAGCATCTCCCCTCCTCGCTCGCCCCCCCCGTTTCTCTTTCCCCTCCCTCCGCCCGCTCGGTCCAATTAATAATCGTCCAAATATTATCAAACCCCCTCCCCCCAAAAAAACCCAGCAGTGGGCGCGTCTCTCTCCTCCCCATCCCAATTAGAGAAGAGCAAACAAACCTGAGGCTACCCAATTCTTGGACTGAGGATGGCGTTTCGAGAAAAACGCACCGAATTCTAGATATTGAAATCTCGTGTCATAACTTTCCCGCTTGTGTGTCTGGGGGGGGGGGGGGGTAGTTCTCCCAGGATGGTTTTGTCATTCTTCCGGATCAAAGAAAGGAAAGAGATAGTAAGAAAGAAGAAAAGAATTGGAGGGTTTGATGAACCTCTCGTCACAGGCAACTAATTAATAATAATTAATAATAATAATAATTTCTTACATTTGTATGCCGCCCCTCTCCGAAGACTCGGAGCGGCTCACAACAGTGACAAACAATGAGACAAATCCAATACCTAAAAACATCTAAAAACCCACATTATTAAAAACCGTCCAGCTCAGTACATAACTAACCGGTGCAGGGCGGGCGAATCTCCAGAGAGGGGCCCCCTCCCCCCCTTCTGCTCCCATTGCATCTGTATTGATTCCGCTGCCTTTCTCTGGTCGCAGCTACTAAATTCTTGTTGTGGGCTCGGAGGGTGCACATTTTTGGCTGGAGAAGAGCAACGCTAAAGTCACCACAACAGATTCTAAGGCCTTCTAAGCCACCGGCATTTGCTAAACATAAAGTGGGGGGGGGGGAGAGGAAGGAGGGAGAAAGGAGGGAGGAGGAGAACAGAGGAAGAAGGGAGGGAGGGAAGGAAGAAAAGAAGGAAGAAGGAATAAAGAAGGAAGGGAAGGAAGGAAAGAAAGACAAAAAAGAGGAAGGAAGAAAAGAAAGGAAAGAAGGAAAGAAAGAGGAAAAAGAGGAAGGAAGGAAAGAAAGAAAGAAAAAAAGAAAGAAGAAAGAAAGAGAGAGAGAGAGAGAGAAAGGAAGAAGGAAAGAGAAAGAAAGGAAGGAAGGAAGAGAGGGAGGAAGGGAGGGAGGGAGGAAGAAGGAAAAGAAGTGTTGTGTATCAGTGATTGTGTTTGTGTTGTGTATCAGTGATCGTATGGCCTCTGTAGATGCCACATATGAAATAAAATTAATAATAAAATACAATAAAATAATGTTATAACATTATTTGGCTATGGCCATTTCAGAAGGCTTGCCAAGGTATCCAGGCGCCACCAGGAATCAATATTGACTCAAAGGCAGGAAAGATGAATCTATTCATCCGAAATCGGGGTTTATAGGCACCTGTCAATTTTCACGTTAAAGGGGCGGGAAAAAGACTGAGTTATTTATTTATTTGTTTGTTTGTTTGTTTGCTTGCTTGCTTGCTTGCTTGCTTGCTTGCTTGCTTGCTTGCTTGCTTGCTTGCTTGCTTGCTTGCTTGCTTGCTTGCTTGCTTGCTTGCTTGCTTGCTTGCTTGCTTGCTTGCTTGCTTGCTTGCTTACTTACTTACTTACTTACTTACTTACTTACTTACTTATTTGATTTTATTTATGAATGAATGAAAAAATGAAAGAACGAATTAAACTGGAAGAAGAAGAAGAAAAACTAACCGGCGTTTGTCCGAACATCATCCGCCAGGTTTCGGGACTACGTTACCCATACGCCTCTCTGTTTGTGCGGGTCTCCCTCGCTCCCCTTCTCAATCCGCTCATTGGCTACCGCCCCGGGCGGGGTGGCCGCAGGGACTCTCCCGATTGGTTGCCCAGCTGCCACTCGGGGTGGCCCAAGCAAAGGTGGGCAGAGCGGAGGCGCTGGGACCACGAGGGAGCTTGCGACAAAGGTGGCCCTCCCTCCTTTTCCTCCCTCCCTCCCTCCTTTTTTCTTTTCTTTTTCTGCCCCCTCCTTTGCTGCGCTTGGAGCGGCCAGGTGAGCCAGTTTGCAGGACAGGTCACCTCTAGGGGGAGGAGCAGCGCCGCGCATCTTCCTCTGGCTGTTTTTGCAACCCTGGGCTCCTCCACCCCCTCCATCCCCATCTCCCTGCTTTGCCTTTGCAGCGCATCCTTTGCTTTGCCTCGCCGCCCCCCCCCAAAAAAAATCCCCCTCCCCGATTGGCCCGCGTGGCGAAAGGAGTTTCTTTGCGTCTGGATGGGGACTTTGCAAAAGGCAAGTTGTGGGTTGGCAGCGCCGGCTATTCGGCTGTGACTTTTTTTCCTTTGGGGGTGTTCTTTCTTTCTTTCTTTCTTTCTTTCTTTCTTTCTTTCTTTCTTTCTTTCCTATCTTTCCTTCCTTCCTTTTCCTTCCTTCCTTCCTTTCTTCCTTCCTTCCTACCTTCTCCCTTTCTCCCTCTCGCTCCCTCCCTTTCTCTATCTCCCCCCTCTCTCTCCCTTCCTCTTTCTCTCTCTTTCTCCCTCCCTCTCTCTCTTTCTGTCTCTTTTGTTTCTTTCTCCCTCCCTCCCTCCCTCTCATCTCTCTCTCTGTCTCTCTCTTTCTGTCTTTCTTTTTTCATTCCTTCTTTCTTTCTCCCTCCCTCTCTCATCTCTCTCTCTCTCTCCCTTCCTTCTCCCTTTCTCCCTCTCTCTCCCTCCCTTTCTCTATCTCCCTCTCTCTCTTTTTTCCTCTTTCTCTCTCTCTATCTCCCTCTCTTTTTTCTTTCCTTTCTTTCTCCCTCCCTCTCTCATTTCTCTTCTCTCTCTCTTTCTTTTTCTTTCTTTCTTTCTCCTTCTCTCTCTCTCTCCTATCTCTCTCTCTCTCTCTCCCCCTTGCCTCCACTCTTCTTCACTGTCTAAAGAGAGCCCGTTTCCTTTGCAATCCACAGCCCAGGCTGCTCACAGGCTCTGCCCGTGGAGGCAGCGGCTGGAGCGCTCCGCAGGTGGGCCACATCCTCCAGCAGCTCCTTGGCTGCTTGGACCAGGAAGAGGCGGAGAAGGTCAAACAGGTTTCTCTGTCTCTCTCTCTGTCTCTCTCTCTGTCTCTGTCTCTCTGTCTCTGTCTGTCTGTCTGTCTGTCTGTCTGTCTGTCTGTCTGTCTGTCTCTCTCTCTCTCTCTCTCTCTCTCGGCAGCTTGGCGGGGTCCCGTTCAGAGTGCAGGAAGGCGGGTAAGTGGCAGGAGTCGCTGAGCCCCTGCGAGGCTGAAACCGGGCTCACTCGGTGTCTAGACGTCCGTGGGAGGGTTTTGTAGGGCAGTGGGTTGGCCGGTTGCAGGCGATGCCCGAGGGGGGCGGCTGGCTGCAGAGGATTCTGAAAGAAGAGTTGCCATAGGGGTTTGTCTGTCTCTCCCTCCCTCCCTCCCTGCGGGTTGTTCCTCAATGCACTCTGGAGTAGGTGGGAAGTCTGTTTGGGCAGAGTGCCAAAATTGTAGAGCCCAAAGAGTCCATATGCCAGCCCAGCTCTTTGCATTGTCTGTGGAGGTTCCCAGGCATCCAGATCTTAGTGGTCCCAAAGGTGATTTTTTTTCTACAAAAGGCAACTGGATTTCTAGGGTTTTTTCCCCCCCTTTGAAAACCTCTCACGTCTCATCCAGGAAGCCTCTTCTCTTCTTCTTCTCATCCATGAAGCTTCTTCTCTCCTTCTCATCCATGAAGCTTCTTCTCTTCTTCTTCTCATCCATGAAGCTTCTTCTCTCCTTCTCATCCATGAAGCTTCTTCTCTTCTTCTTCTCATCCATGAAGCTTCTTCTCTTCTTCTTCTCATCCATGAAACTTCTTCTCTCCTTCTCATCCATGAAGCTTCTTCTCTCCTTCTCACCCAACAAGCTTCTTCTTCTCTTCCTCTTCTCACCTAAGAAGCCTCTTCTCTTCTTCTTCTTCTCATCCACGAAGTATCTTCTCCTCCTCCTCTTCTCATCTAAGAAGCCTCTTCTCTTCTTCTCATCCATCCAGCTTCTTCTCTCCTTTCACCCAAGAAGCTTCTTCTTCTCTTCCTCTTCTCATCTAAGAAGCCTCTTCTCTTCTTTTCATCCAAGAAGCTTCTTCTTCTCTTCTTCCCATCCAATAAGCTTCCTCAGCACATGGTGTGAAGTTATGCTTGGACTACAGTTAGATCTTGGTTTAATTGAGGATTGTGTTTATCATTTTCTTTTAAAAAGAAATTTCAGTTAGGCATCATTTTTATCTCCAAGTCACAGTTTCTAAACTGCAAGAAAATCTCACACAGAGTTGAAGGAGCTTCTGAGATGAGAAGTGAAACCTCTTCAAGGAAAAAAACAAAGAAAGTCCAGTTGCCTTTAAAAAAAACACCTTTAGGTCAACATGACCTGAATGACTGAGAATCTCCATAAACATTGCACAAAACACACAAGCATAACCAGAGAAAAATATGTGTTTGTTTGTCTGTCTGTCTGTCTAACCAAGATTAAAACTTACAAATAAAACCTCTAAAAACAATTTAAAAACAGTTTAAATCCAACAGTTTAAAACCATACATACCATTTATGGCTGCCTCATGATGGTGCACCATCAGATCAATGTATTAGTATATAATTGGCATACGTATTGCACACATACAGTGTATACCTGCGGTATCCTCAGGACATTTACAAATCTATAATTCCCAAATTAAGTGGTTAATGAAAATTAAATCAAACTCCCAGAATCTTAAGTGGCTTTTTCTCCCCAGAGATTATTATTTTTTTCCCGTGAGTGTGAGAGAATGTGTTCCTTAACTTCAAAAAAAGTCAGTTATTTAAAAGAAAGCTAAAATTCGCAGAAAAGATTGTGTAAGATTTCATTTCTGGCAACATGCACAAAATGGCATGTTTCCCAAAATGCACCAGACTACTTGGCATTCTTACACACTTGATCCACACAGGTGTGCCATTTGATCAGTTTTTAAAAGGCAAATGGTACAATTATTGGTCATTTTTTTAAAAAACAACAATAACACCTTCGACTTTCTTTTCATTTCCCATCTCCAAAAGGCTTCTCTCCTAATTCACAGCTTTGGATTTGGGGCAGTAAATTAGAAATCTTTTGCAATATTTTTAGTGTATTTAATAATGCCTTGCATATTATACAGAGAGAGAGAGAGAGAGGGAGAAAGAAATCCCAACAAATAACTTAGTGTATTTCTTGCCTTTTTCTTCTTACAACAGAATGTATAAAAGTCTCAGAAGGGTTTTCATTTACTTGATGACTTGGAAAAAGGTAAGGGAATTATTATCTCATAATTTTGTGTGGGTGCTTTTTTTGATTTAAAAGAATAAGTGGTTATGTTTGCAAGCTCTTTAACTCAGGCACTAGTCCTTCACTTACACCAGACTGTTTGAAGTGGCAACAACACCAAGAAATGTGATTTATGACTCTTTTTCACAGTGATGGCTTTTTCTTCCTTTTATAAATAATTTATTTATTGATTTTTTTAAAAGAAAAGATATTTGGCATATATACATTGTTAAACAGGTCATAATCCGTATCCATTACGTTTTAAATATGCCATTTGTTACACTTTGTGTTATATTAAGCTATGTACATTCACATATATGAAACAAGCATAAATACCCTTGGTTCTATAGTGCAGTGTTTCCCAACCTTGGCAACTTGAAGAGATCTGGACTTCAACTCCCAGAATTCCCCAGCCAGTGAATGCCGATCTGGACTTCAACTCCCAGAATTCTCCAGCCAGCGAATGCTGGTTGGGGAATTCTGGGAGTTGAAGTCCAGATCTCTTCAAGTTGCCAAGGTTGGAAAACACTGCTATAGTGAATAGTAATTAATCATAAATGGTTGTTTCTTTTATCGGTATACTATTTCAGAATGCTTATTTTTACCTATATGTACACTGATACTCTGTATTGTTATGGGTTTTTTTTAATTCCGGATCCATTCGTGCTATTTATGCCATGTCTCTTTGGTTTCTTTATTCTTCATTCCTTTGATTGCGTTTGTCATTTCGTCCATTTCCACGCATCTATAGATTTTTTCCCTAATTAGATTTTCGGATGGGGTCTGATCTTTTTTCCACATTTGTGCAAAATTCTTACTGCGGTAGTTATATGCATCGTAAGAAAAAACGTTTGTTTGGTGTAGTGTCTTTTGCAGATTCCTAGAAGCATACTGTCTGGTGTGAATTCTATCTCCTCCTTTATAATTTATGTAAGCCATCTATAAGTATTTTTCCATACAAGTGATGGCTCTTTCTAGCATTCCCACGATCACATGATCAAAATTTCATCCATAATCTGCTCTCTACATGGGGCTACCTTTGAAAAGTGTTTGGAAACTTCAGATCGTGCAGAATGCAGCTGTGAGAGCAATCATGGGCTTCCCAAGGTATGCCCATGTTACACCAACACTCCGCAGTCTGCATTGGTTGCCGATCAATTTCTGGTCACAATTCAAAGTGTTGGTTATGACCTATAAAGCCCTTCATGGCATCGGACCAGAATATCTCCAGGACCACCTTCTGCCGCACGAATCCCAGCAACCGGTTTGGTCCCACACAGTTGGCCTTCTCCGGATCCCGTCGACTAAACAATGTCATTTGGCGGGACCCAGGAGAAGAGCCTTCTCTGTGGTGGCCTCGACCCTCTGGAACCAGCTCCCCATGGAGATTAGAACTGCCCCCACCCTCCTTGCCTTTTGTAAAGTTCTTAAGACCCATCTCTGCCGTCAGGCATGGGGGAACTGAGACATCTCCCCCTGGCTTATACAGTTTATACATGGTATGTTTGTGTGTATGCTTGCTTTTAATAATGGGGTTTTTACTGTTTTTTAAATTATTAGATTTGTTCTTACATTGTCTTTGTTATTGTTGTGAGCTGCCCCGAGTCTACGGAGAGGGGCGGCATACAAATCTACTTAATAATAATAATAATAATAATAATAATAATAATAATAATAATAATATTAGGATGCCTATGGATTACCATTGCTATGCCCCAAGGTCACTAATCCTCTTTGGCAACCTTCTGACCAGTTACAAATCCAATAAATAATAATAATAATAATAATAATAATAATAATAATAATAATAAGTCAACAGGGAAGCCCAATTCATTTAATGACCAGGTGACTAACTGAACAACTGCAACAATTTCACTTAACAACCCATGGCGGAAAAGGTCATACAATGGAAGCAGAACTCACTGATCCGACATCTCGCTTAGCAACGGAGTTGTCATAGTCGCAAGTTGAGAACTTACCTGTATAAATATCTTTGCCCCCTTCGCTTTGCCTCCTGGAATTCCAGCTTTTCAAAGCCTGGCAGATAATTTTTTGAAGTACTGAATGATTTAGTCAAAGCCGGCTCTGCTGTGGTTGTCACCTCTGTTTTGCATCAAACTGCAAAATGCATTTCTTCAAAATCTCTCTCTTTCTTTTTAATGCTTTATCTGCACATTGATAGATTGTGTGCGTGACCAGGCTGGAGTGACATGCACTTGGGAAGGCAATGTATATATATATTTTTAGCCCACGGCCCACAGAGAGAAAAAACCCTAGATCTAATCTCCTTTCCGTGGGGCTGTTGGGCTCCACTTGATTGAAGGAAAAGGTGACGTTTGATTGGGAAGGTTTTTTTCCAGGGTGCTGCTTCCACAGATCTCTTTGAAAGCCATGAAAAACCATAAATATCATGCGTGGGAAGTTTTTCTTTCCTCTGAATAGATGAGAGCGAGATTATTTTTGCGGTTTTGAATCGGTGCATCTTTTTACACTGTTTTTTTTCTTTTTAAAAGTATTTTGTTGTGGTTAGCTCTGGCCCAGCTCCTGCCCCAAGGACTGTGGATGTGGGGGAGACATCCACATGCTGCAGGCCTGTTTTGCCCCGGTGGAATCTGCTGATGAAGGCTCCTCTGACCAAGAAGACATGAGTGACAGGGAGGAGGAGAGTGGTGCAGACAGCTCAGAAGGAGATCAATTATCTATCTCCTCCTTGGATTCCGAACAAGAGTTAATGATACAGCCACGCATGTGGAGAGCGATGCATAGGCAACAACAACTGAGAGATTATTATCAAAGAAAATGAGTCCACCTGTGGTTGGGTGGGGCTGTGGTCATTAGTGAGGCTGCTATAAAGAGCAGCCTGTGGGTTTGGCCATTGTGGAGGATTATCTGATCGTTGTGTTCGTGACTGCTTTACTGACTTTGACTTTTTGTGTGCTGATTTTTACCCGCTTGGAAACTAAACCAGAGCAAAGTGTGTTTCACTTTGTGAAAGAAAAAGGACTGTGAATTGCCTCACAGCTGCAAGCTAAGTATCACAGAACTGATAAGGGACTTGTACAAATTACCAGTTTGTTTGGAGATGAGTGCTCTTTGCTATACCAAAAGAGGGCTTGGTTTAAGTGAATTCTCATTATAAAGAACATTGTTTTGAATTTTCAAACGTGTGTGTGTCTGAAATTTGTACCTGTGAATTTTTGGGAGGAGTCTACCAGAGAGCCCGACAGAACATATTTAGAATAACAGAGTTGGAAGGGATCATGGAGGTCTTCTAGTCCATTCCCCTGTTCAAGCAAAAAGCCCTTTATATTTCAGACAAATGGTTTGTCCAATCTCTTCTTAAAAACTTCCAGTTTTGGATAATTCACAGCTTCTGGAGGCAAGTCGTTCCACTGGTTAATTGTTCTGTTAGGAAATTTCTCCTTAGTCCTAGGTTGCTTCTCTCCTTGATTAATTTCCATCGATTGCCTCTTGTCCTGCCTTCCTAATGCTTTGGGAAATAGGTTGACCCACAGTAAGATTATAAGAGAATAACAGAGTTGGATGGGGTCTTGGAGATCTTCTAGTCCAACGCCATGCTTAGGCAGGAAACCCCACACCACTTGAGACAAATACTTGTCCAATCTCATCTTTAAAACCTCCAGTGATGGAGCAACCACAACTTCTGGAGGCCAGCTGTTCCATGGGTGAATTGTTCTCACAGACAGGAGGTTTCTCCTTAATTCTAGGGTGCTCCTTTCCTTGATTAGTTTTCACCTATTGTTTCTAGTCCTGCCTTCAGGGTCTTTGGAGAATAGGTTGACCCCCTTTTTTTCTTTCTTTTTTTGCCAAACATTTTCAGGGTAGTTGGCATCTTCACAACAAGGATTGTACTGCATAGGTAGTCCTAGAATTACTACTGCAGTCGGGGCCAATATTTTCATAGCTAATGAAACTGATTATTAACAGCAACAGCACTGAGCCTTATGCAGGCCAATCCTCAACTTACAACAAATGTTTTAGTGACCATTCGAAGTTATAATGGCAAGGGGGAAAAAAGAGAAAGACTTTAGAAACGTTTTTCAGCTGTATGACTATTGCAGCATCCTTCGTAGTCAACTGGTTTACATTCAGTTGACTCCCATTTAGGATGGTTGCAGTGTCCCTGTTTTAGCATTTAGACTTATATACCGCTTCACAGTGCTTTATACCCTCTGTAAGCAGTTTACACAGTCAGCATCTTGCCCCCAACAATCTGGGTCTTTCTTTTACCCACCTCGAAAGGCTGAGTCAATCTTGAGCCGGTGGTGAGATTTGAACTGCCAAACTGCTAGCAGCTGGTGATCTGCAGAGGTCGTCTGCAGTATTGCGTTCTAACCCAGTGTTTCCCAACCTTGGCAACTTGAAGATATCTGGATTTCAACTCCCATTTGCTGGCTGGGGAATTCTGGGAGTTGAAGTCCAAATATCTTCAAGTTGCCAAGGTTGGGAAACACTGTCCTAACCACTGCACCATTGTGGCATTTTGTTATGTACCTGGGGTTTTTTGGGGGGTGAAAGTCATTTTGTAGCTTCTCATACTCAGCCTTCCTTCTCCCAATGGGAAAAGTAGAGAGGAATTCCTCAAGAGATGGATACAGTTCCAACACCAACTTGTCTACTACGATAAAAGAAGGGTGTGACACCCCCCCCCCCTGCCGCCCTATGGCCACCCACAGCGTTTAATCACTTCCAGGAAAGCTGAACCCATGTCTTCTAGACGAAACCCAGCCCTCTAGCCATCACCTTCCCAGCTCCATCAGTTTCCACCAGAACAGACAGGAATTTTGACAGGCAGGAATTTTCAAGCAGGATGTCCCGAATGTTGAGTTGCGATCCAGAGATGCTGAGGTTGCGTCGGAGTCTGTGTTTGTACTGGAAGGACCAAATGTCATTCTCCCTCGGGAGGCAAACCCTGTCTAGACTGACTCACCCCACATGGCACCTGGTCTTCCCCTGCAAACCGAAAAATAAAATCTCAGGCAGATGCCTAGACGTGGCCCTTGCATGAATATTAATTGTCTGCAGGGTGGCAGTCCTGATATTTGCTGTGCCCTGCATTCCTTTGGTGGCCTTCTCTGGGGCTCCCCATGGATACATTGATGCCGTTCTCAGGGTAGAAAATGGCACTCAGCAGTTGTTTTATCCTATTTTAGGTGGCGATTCGGGGCTGAATATTCCATCGTTCGTTGCAGAAAAATATCTTCAGCAGCCATATTGGTTTTTGACTTTCCCCTTGAGAAAAAATATCTGGAAAAACTATCTCTAAGGGATCTTTCCAAATGGAGAAGGAGATAAGCAGGGAGTCTGTAGATGGATGTAGGAAGATATCCCTTGAATATGTATTTCAATATCCCTTGAAAACATAGATGATAGATAGATAGATAGATAGATAGATAGATAGATAGATAGATAGATAGATAGGTAGAAAGATAGATAGATAGGTATAGAAGATAGGTAGGTAGGTAGGTAGATAGATAGATAGATAGATAGATAGATAGATAGATAGATAGATAGATAGATAGATAGATAAGTAGGTAGGTAGATAGATAGATAGATGATAGATAGATAGATAGATAGATAGATAGATAGATAGATAGATAGACAGACAGACAGACAGACAGACAGACAGACAGATAGATAGATAGATAGATGATAGATGGAAGATGGAAGATAGATGGATGGATAAATGGATGGATAAATGGATGGATAGATGGATGGATAAATGGATGGATGGATGGATGGATGGATAGATGACATATAGATAGGTAGGTAGGTAGGTAGAAAGGTAGGTAGGTAGATATGTATGTAGGTAGGAAGAAAGAAAGAGAAAGAAAGAAAGAAAGAAAGAAAGATGATAGATGGATAGATGATACATAGTTGAATGATAGATAGATAGATAGATAGATAGATAGATAGATAGATAGACAGACAGACAGACAGACAGACGACAGATGGAAGATGGAAGATGGAAGATGGAAGATGGATGGATAGATAAATGGATGGATAGATGGATGGATAGATGGATGGATGGATAGATAGATGGATAGATAGATAGATAGATAGATAGATAGATAGGTAGAAAGGTAGGTAGATAGGTAGATATGTATGTAGGTAGAAAGAAAGAAAGAAAGAAAGAAAGAAAGATGATAGATGGATAGATGATACATAGATGAATGATAGATAGATAGATAGATAGATAGATAGATAGATAGATAGAAATAGACAAGACATATAATCTGCTGTTTCCCAGTAAAATAATACTGTAAACTTAAAAAGACAACCCCAGGGGATTCTCTTAGGCACCCCAAGACAATACAGTATTCTCTTTCACAGGGGTAAAAATAGAGAAGAAACTTAGAAACACAACCCAAAGGGATTCTACCCATTCTCTGAGCCCCCACCCACCAAGAATAAGGGGGACAATACAGAATCCTCTTTCACAGAGGAAGAAAAATTTCAGGAGAAGCAGAGGGCATGTTCTGGCACACTCCGTGGGGGAATAAATTACTCATTTTGAGTTGGCAAAAGAGGCGATCCGTTAAAAGTGGCACGAATGGCTCTATCAGGCGCTAGAACCAATTGGCAGTTTTAAAATACCTTGAAATGAGTACAGATCATAATTAAGAAGTATCTGGCTGGTGTTGGTGTTGGTTTAGTTTTTTGGCCCGGCACACCTGAAAGACCGCAGAGTTGGCATCAGCAATGTCTCCTTAGGAATGTCGTTGCTGACGTTGGGCTGTCGAACGTCTTTCTTCTCGGAGGAATCTTCCAACCCACGAGATACCATATCTCGAAAACGATCTCAACAAATTAGGCCACCAAGCTGCAGTCAATTTAAACAAACACGCCCAAGCAGGGGTTTGAACTTCGGTACAAAAGCTCATGATCATAACAGCTAAACCATCGACAAAGCATCATGAGATGAACGGTGGTATTCCAAATCTTGGAGGAATGAGCCAGGCAAGAGTTTAATTTAAATTATTAAATTTATATGCTGCCCAACTATGCAGGGGAGAGCAGAAAAAGCCCATCAGCGGGGCCCCATCAGTGGTAGCTCCTTAACAGTAACAGTTAATAATAAATAATAATAATAATAATTTATTAGATTTGTATGCCGCCCCTCTCCAAGGACTCGGGGCAGCTCACAACAATAATAAAATACAATAAACAGTGGTACAAATCTAATATTAGCAAAACTGAAGTTAAAATCCCTTAATATGTAAAAAAACAATGAGTACTACACAATTATACCATTCTCAAGGGCTATAATCAGCAAAGGGGGGGGATCAGTCCCCCCATGCCTGGTGACATAAGTGGGTCTTTAACACCTTGAGGAAGACGGGGAGGGTGGGGGTGAATCAAATATCTGGGGGGAGTTGATTCCAGAGGGCCGGGGCCGCCACAGAGAAGGCTATTCCCCTGGGTCCCGCCAGATGTCATTGTTTAGTCAACAGGACCTGGAGAAGGCCAACTCTGTGGGACCTAATCGGCCGCTGGGACTCGTGCGGCAGAAGACGGTCCTGTAGATATTCTAGTTCGATGCCATGTAGGGCTTTATAGGTCATTATCAATCCATACTGTACTTCATCTGCTGGACCTGCCTATCTTCTTTTTAGCCCTCTACCTTAAATTCTACTGCTCTTCAAGTGCTCGATGCAAGCTTGTTGGTGAAACGTGACACCACCAGAGCAAACCGGGTTAAAATTTACTCATCCCATTTTTAAAAAATCTTTCTCTCTCTGTGTTTGTCTGTCTCTCTTCAGAATCTGCTTTGGGCCCAGAGTCTGCCTGGGTCTGCATCCAGCCTGAAACCTTGATTACATTACTGAGCACAATCCATCTTCAGAGGGGAATTTATAGGGAATCAAATCATTATTGATTGGCTGGAAGCCGGGAGCTGCAGCTGAGAGACCGTTAAGCCCAACCGGACAACGCCGACTTAATTCCGCCAGCATTTTGCAGCGGCCACTTTGTTTGTGTAGCTAAAGCTATTGCCTCTTGCCCAGTTTCGAGCGGTGAGTGATGGAGACAGTCGCCGGGCCTGCTAAGTGTTTAAATGATGACACCATTATGTGCCGTGATTTTCTCTCCCCCACCATCCTTTCTTCTCCAAAATGAGAGATACCAGGCAAGAATTACACCTGTTCAGGCCTCTCCTCCAAATCTCCACTCTGCTGGCTACGGGGAGGCGGGAGTGGGGGGGAAATGATGATTGATTTGTTTGTGACAGATTGCAGGAAACAACCATTGATTTTTCAATATTTTTGCCTGAAAATTATTTACAGTTGTAACCATGGGGATGTCTTTCCATGGGCTGTCGCCTTCTGAAAGACGCCGAGATAATATTCCTACTCTCTGACAAGACAAATTGCCTGTAATGACTGCAGTAGCTGAAGGGTATACTTTTATTTTAAAATATGTCAATAACTGCAGTGACTAAACGAATATTGATTCAGCATAATGAAGCCTGAATAATGCGAAAATGGGATCTTCAAAGGAAGGGGAGAAGGAGATATTCCTCCCCCTCCCTCCCTCCCTTCCTTCCTTCCTTCCTTCCTTCCTTCCTTCCTTCTTTCTTTCTTTCTTTCCTTCCTTCCTGCTCTTCCTTCTTTCCTCCCTCCCTCCTTCCCTCCCTCCATTCCTTCTTCCCTTCCTTTTTTCTTCCCCTTCACTCCTTTCTTAGTTTGTAGAAAAGATGCCTTCTCTTCTTTATGGCTATCGGTCAAAAATGTGCAATGTTATAAGCATTTTCATGGATGAACAATGGAGAGAGTTTGGATTAGAGCCTTAGTGAACAACGTCCTTTTAAAATGAACATAGAAACATAGAAGATTGACGGCAGAAAAAGACCTCACGGACCATCTGGTCTGCCCTTATACTATTTCCTGTATTTTATTTTAGGATGGATGGATGTTTATCCCAGGCATGTTTAAATTTAGTTACTGTGGATTTACCAACCAGGTCTGCTGGAAGTTTGTTCCAAGCATCTACTACTCTTTCAGTAAAATAATATTTTCTCACGTTGCTTCTGATCTTTCCCCCAACTAACCTCAGATTGTGCCTCCTTGTTCTTGGGTTCACTTTCCTATTAAAAACACTTCCCTCCTGAACCTTATTTAACTCTTTAACATCTTTAAATGTTTTGATCCTGTCCCCCCTTTTCCTTCTGTCCTCCAGACTATACAGATGGAGTTCATGAAGTCTTTCCTGATAAGTTTTATGCTGAAGGCCTTCCACCATTTTTGTAGCCTGTCTTTGGACCCCTTCAATTTTATCAATATCTTTTTCTAGGTGAGGTCTTCAGAACTGAACACAGTATTCTCACCAGTGCTCTATACAGTGGTATCACAATCTCCTTCTTCCTGCTTGTTATACCTCTAGCTATGCAGCCAAGCATTCAACTTGCTTTCCCTACCACCTGACTGCACTATAAAGAATGTTTAAACAAAGAACTTCACACCAGAAATCTTCAAAGGTTGGAATTTTGGGGACAGGGGAAACGACTGAAGAATCGAAGCATTAATCAGATGTGCTCAAATTTATTCTTCGCAATCTCTCTCCAAGCACTTCTGTGGGAATTGAATTGCTGACTTTGCAATTCTGGGAAGAGTTTGACCTGGTGTAGGACCAGAGTTTTTCCTCCAATGCATGGATCCAACCAGGATGCATGGTTAGCATTGGGACAAAGATCAAGACCTTCCAGCAACATCTGGAGGATGGTAAGGAATCAAAATGTGAAGGTTGCTTCTTTCTAGCATGAATGCACCCCAGGAATATTCTTACAGCTGTCGTACATAGTGAAGGTAAAGATATGTATTCTTATTTTGTGTGCAAGAGAGATATCAAAAGTATTTTATTACTGGGTGAATGCTGTTCATGGAAAATTAAGGATGACTGGGTAAAAATTATGTAGCAGGAAAACCCACATTTTAGCTTTTCATAATTCCATTATTATTATTATTATTATTATTATTATTATTATTATTAATCATCATCATTATTATTATTATTATTATTATTTATTAGATTTGTATGCCGCCCCTCTCCGTAGACTTGGGGTGCCTCACAACAATAACAAAGACAATATAAGAACAAATCTAATAATTTAAAGAACACTAAAAACCCCATTATTAAAAGCAAACATACACACAAACATACCATGTATAAACCGTATAGGCCCAGGGGAGATGTCTCAGTTCCCCCATGCCTGATGGCAGAGATGGATCTTAAGAACTTTATGAAAGGCAAGGAGGATGGGGGCAGTTCTAAGCTCCAGGGGGAGCTGATTCCAGAGGGCCGGAGCCGCCACAGGGAAGGCTCTTCTCCTGGGTCCCGCCAAACGACATTGTTTAGTCAACGGGACCCGGAGAAGGCCAATTCTGTGAGACATAACTGCTCGCTGGGATTTGTGCGGCAGAAGGCGGTCCCAGAGATATTCTGGTCCAGTGCCATGAAGGGCTTTATAGGTCATAACCAACACTTTGAATTGTGACCGGATGATAGCACGCTCTTGTGATATTTATGGCTTAATTTTGTAAGTGCCCATGGAGTATTTGGGGGATAAAATCTTTTTGAACTCGTGCATCCTACTAAATAGTCTGGGGTTCTGTTGGCAACGTTATAATACAAGATTGGGCTTCAACTGTCTCTTCAATTTCAAATACTTTAAAAAGTCGGAGCGACTTTCAGCAATTCAATATCTCTTCGATTAAAGGTTTAACGAAGGGTTTTTCATGTCATTGTGTGCCTGTATGTCTATGCATAAAGGTATGTGACAGAAGATTATTGACGAGCAAAAGAACCAAATTCCTGTGAAACTGATGCAGACTGGAGCTGGAGACCTCTCGCCCCCTCCCCATTTTCAACTGAAGGTACAATGAAAATACAAACCCCTCGCATCTGTTTTCTTTCTGCTAAAGATGGCAGGGTGTTTTTCTTCCTGCAGTTCTATTTTGTTATGCTTATCCCACCCTGATCTGTAAAAATGATATCTATATACCGTATTTTTCGGGGTATAAGACGCACCGTTTTCCTCCCTAAAAGAGGCTGATAATTAGGGTGTGTCTTATTTATTTATTTATTTATTTATTATTTGGATTTGTATGCCGCCCCTCTCCGAAAACTCGGGGCGGCTTATACTCTGAATGTATAACTAGCAGCCCTAACTAGCTGCTAACTATCTTCCCAGCTCTTACCTTGCAGGCTCTTTCATTATTTCTCTCTGTGAAGAATGATTTCCAAGCCCTAAGTCTTTGCAGGGTTTGTTTCATTACTCTAACTTGCTCTGAGTAAGTTTTTGTCCAGCCCTAACCAGGTGCGATTAATGTACCCAAGCTCTTTCATTGTTACTCTCTACAAAGAAGAATGATTTCCAAGCCCTAAGTTTTTGCAGGGTTTGTTTCATTACTCTAACTTGCTCTGAGTAAGTTTTTGTCCAGCCCTAACCAGGTGCGATTAATGTACCCAAGCTCTTTCATTGTTACTCTCTACAAAGAAGAATGTTTTCCAAGCCCTAAGTCTTTGCAGGGTTTGTTTCATTACTCTAACTTGCTCTGAGTAAGTTTTTTTCCAGCCCTAACCAGGTGCGATTAATGTACCCAAGCTCTTTCATTGTTACTTTCTACAAAGAAGAATGTTTTCCAAGCCCTAAGTCTTTGCAGGGTTTGTTTCATTACTCTAACTTGCTCTAAGTAAGTTTTTTTCCAGCCCTAACCAGGTGTGATTAATGTACTTAAGCTCTTTTACTGTTACTCTCTGCAAAGAAGAATGTTTTCCAAGCCCTAAGTCTTTGCAGGTTTTTTTCCCCATTGCTCTACTTGCTCAGACTGTTTCTTTCCAGGTGCTAATGATGCTCCCAGCTCTTACTGGCTTGCAAGCTCTTTCATTGTTACTCTCTGAGAATAATTTTTTTAAGCGCTTAACCAGGGGATAAAATAATGTGCTGAAGCTGACCAGACTAAGGACACTAGCCAGATGAATACCTGGTAAGCAGATTCTTTTCCCTATTTTCTTCCCCAAAAACTAAGGTGTGTCCTATATTCCGGTACATCTTATACTCCGAAAAATACGGTAAATGCATTTCTTCTTTGAAAACTTACTCTTTTTGTCCATGTTAACTTTGGCATCCTTGGCATTGTTATAGAAAAGCCAGATGAGGTGTGTAGGTATTTCTCTTTCTTTTCTGATGGAAAGAAAGAAAGAAAAAAAAGAAAAAAAAGGAAGGAAGGGAGGAAGGAAGGAAGGGAGGAAGGGAGGGAGGAGGGAAGGGAGGAAGGGAGGGAGGAAGGAAGGAAGGAACGAAGGAAGGAAGGAAGGAAAGATTCTATGATTTATTTGCTGGGGTTTTTTGCAAATAAATACAAGGTGCCTATCTCATCCTCTCCTTCCTAAATGAATTCATTTTTTCTACTCTTCTTTTTTTTAAATATTTTTATTGAATTTTTAAAAAGACAAACAAAGACATACAACGCTAAACATTTAAGGAGCTACCGTTGCTCTGGTTGTCGTAGAAGTCCATCTAATACAAAAATATAAAAAATCCTAACTGTAATCAGATCAAAGCAGAAATACCACACATGTAAGTTACATTCTTGTTAGATTCAACTCTGTATTTTTAATATTAAACTTATTAATTAAATTTCTTTATATTTTAAAATATTCTATGCTTATGCAAAAGAAAAAGAAAAAGAAAAATTATTAGTAATACTATTTACTATTTCATTCTATATTATAATTAATTATTATTTTCTACTCTTCTAAGGTGAGCTCGAGTTATGTAGCTCAGCTGATGTCCTTGGGATGCTGGGAACAGCTGGAGATTTCGTACATAATTCACAACCGGTAGAAGCTCCCCGCTTCCTCTTATTTATTGTGTACGCGCATTTCATTTCCAGCTTGGTTCAGGTTGCTTTCATTTGATCCGTTTACCATTCTGACCTGCCGTATTTTATGGGGGGGTGGGGGGTGAGTCCTTCTCAAGGCCATTTCTTTCAGTGGTGTGGCTTAGCGTAAAAGAAAACGGAAGTTAGCTGAGAGAAGGCAGCCCAGTGCCTGTCCTGAGTGCATTATACAGAGGTCTAGGAGTCAATTCCCCTCACCAGGCCCCTGGATCCAGCATGGGGTGTCACTGTCCATCATTCACTCCAAGGAACTGTCTTATTCCTATCTAGTCCCGTCAGTTGCTGAATCAAGGCTAGCATTTCCAGTCAATATTAATAAAGTATATTAATATAATATAATATAATATAATATAATATAATATAATATAATATAATATAATATAATATAATATAATATAATATAATATAATATAATATAATATAATGGGGCTACCTTTGAAAAGTGTTCGGAAACTTCAGATCGTGCAGAATGCAGCTGCGAGAGCGGTCATGGGCTTACCTAGGTATGCCCATGTTTCACCAACACTCAGCAGTCTGCATTGGTTGCCGATCAATTTCCAGTCACAATTCAAAGTGTTGGTTATGACCTTTAAAGCCCTTCATGGCACTGGACCAGAATATCTCCGAGACCGCCTTCTGCCGCACGAATCCCAGCGACCGATTAGGTCCCACAGAGTGGGCCTTCTCCGGGTCCCGTCAACTAAACAATGTCGGTTGGCAGGCCCCAGGGGAAGAGCCTTCTCTGTGGCGGCCCTGACTCTCTGGAACCAACTCCCCCCAGAGATTAAAACTGCCCCTACTCTCCCTGCCTTTCGTAAACTCCTTAAAACCCACCTTTGTCGTAAGGCATGGGGGAATTGAATCACCTCCCCCGGGCATGTACAATTTATGCATGGTATGTTTGTGTGTATGTTTGTTTAGTAAATGGTTTTTTTTAAATATTTTAAATTATATTTAGATTTGTCATGAATTGTTGAATCCTGCTGTGAGCCGCCCCGAGTCTGCGGAGAGGGGTGGCATACAAATCTAAATAATAAATAAATGAAATAAATTAATATAATATAATATAATATAATATAATTAATACTATACTATTTATTTGTTTGTTTATTTGTTTATTTATTTATTTATTTATTGATTGATTGATTGATTGATTGATTGATTGGATTTGTATGCCGCCCCTCTCCGCAGACTCGGGGCGGCTATACTATGCTATACTATCATTATATTACATCTCGTCTTGTGTTTCCTCCATAGCTATTGTACAGGTAAAGGTAAAAGTTCTCCTCGCACATATGTGCTAGCCGTTCCCAACTCTAGGGGGCGGTGCTCACTTCCATTTCAAAGCCAGTACTGTCCAAAGACATCTCCCTGACATGTGGCAGGCATGATTAAACACCGAAAGTACACGAAGCGCTGTTACGTTCCCACTTAATGTGGTCCCTATTTTTCCACGTGCTTTCAAACTGTTTGGTTGGCAGAAGCTGGGACAAGTAACAGGAGCTTACTCCATTACCCGGCGTTAGGGATTCAAACCACCGAACTGCCAACCTTTCTGATCGACAAGCTCGGTGCCCTAGCCACTGATCCACCACGTCCCTTATTTGTACTCTGATAGAAATAATGGTCAGTAATTCCTTTTCCCCAATTGCCGAATCGGAATCGAATGTGGATCCTGCTGAAGTCAAATAGTCTCCAGTCACCGCAAACATTTTTAATTATTATTTTTAATCCCTGGCCCTTCCAGAAAACAAGGTCTGAAATAGGCTTGTTCCTGCTGCTTCTTAATCCATCATGTGTGGCTCTGGAAAAACCATGTATTTATCCTTAATTAAAGCAGCATAACGGGAGCCTAATGTGTTTTATATATATCTATATATCTATATCTTTAGGAGAGCATAACATTAGGTCAGCAGCTCAAATCATACCTCTGGGTGCACATAATGAGCAGGCATTAGAGTTTAGGATTGCCATGGTGTTTGTTCAGTACTCAAGATAGAAAACAAAATGTAAACTTGGAGTAGACAGAATCCATGTTTTATGCCGATATAAATACTCCAAATAATAGGTTGGTTTTTGACTAGACTTCCTGGCTCTACAATGATTGCTGTATTCTCTGTGTAAATATTTCTAGATCCCAAAACCTTTCTCTCCTGGGTTGTTTCGAAGTTCCTCTTTTTTCACCGCACTTAGAAAAAACATTTTGGCCAGAGCCCACAATTTACCTTTTTAACCGAAGCTATAAATTGCCACTTCTGAACTGTTCCAATTTTGGCTTGTGGCAAACAAACCATAACGTGTTTATCAAGGAAGTAGAAGGGATGTCAACAACAAGCCTTCCTTGTGTTGGGCCATCAGAAGTACTCTCCTGGAGCTGACCAAAGGACCCTCTGACTTGTCTTTGGGGCCAACAGCAAGCAGCCAGATGGCTCCTGAATTGTGTAGCAGGACGGTTCCGGTTCCACTGTTTATATCCAGGAACTTTTTTTTTAAAAAAAGAAAACAAATTGGGGGGAAAAAATTCCCTGAGATCTTAAAGTTGTCTTCAGAGATCCTTACCAACCTGGCTCATTAAGATCCATTCTGGAAGGAAAGTGTCCCAAGGGATGGCAGCTTCTATCTAGTGGACTTAAAATATACTGCTAAAAAAAAAATAAAGGGAACACTCAAATAACACATCTTAGATCTGAATGAATATCAGTGAATATTTCATTTGCACAACTATTCCGTTTGCACAACAGCATGTGAAATTGACTGTCAGTCAGTGTTGCTTCCTAAGTGGACAGTTTGATTTCACAAAAGTTTGATTTACTTGAAGTTATATTCTGTTTTTTAAGTGTCCCCTTTATTTTTTTAAGTAGTGTATTTATTTTAAGCTGTTTATAGTATCTATCCATCTATCTATCTAATCTATCTATTCTTCCTCCTTCCCTCCCTCTCTTCCCCCCCCCCTCCTTTCTTTCTTTCTCTAACATCTCCCTCCCTCCCTCCTCCTCCTCCTCTCTCTCTCTCTCTTTCTTTCTTCTTTATGCATATATTCTCTTGGGATATATATATTTTTCCAACTTTGGCTTTGCCTTCTACAAAAATGGCCTGGTTCTTTGGTTGACTGTTCTGAGTTTTTAGTGCTTCCATCATAGTTCCCTCTAAGCTGAGCAGTGAGCAATCGCTCACTTAAAAATCATCATCAACTCAGAGTTTTCCGAACCTGCCCAGAAGCCGAGAGGGAAAGAGTGAGAGGGAAGGAGAGAGAGAGGAAGAGAGGAAGAGAGAGAAACAGATAGAAAAAGAGAGGAAGGAAAAGAGAAAGAAAAAGAATGGGAGTAAGGAAGAGAGAAAGAAAATCAAAATCTAGTTTGAAACTAGCTCAACTATTTAAGTGGCATTTTGATATTGATAGAGTTGCCCTATTATGAGCTCACAGTTATAGACACACAGTATAGTATTTTATTTTGAAATTCTCTGAGGCAAAACAGGGTGGGTTTTTTGTTTGTTTGTTTATTTATTTATTATTTCTGTGCCGCCCAGTCCCAAAGGGACTGCCGCTCAGACACTATACTTTTCCGCCCCCCCCCAAAAAAAAAAATTAGAGGGAACACTGGCTTCCATGCATCCAAAGAGATCCCGAGCAATTAATGGAAACCAAGAATAGTCCAGTCTCCATTGATAAATTACATGTCTTGCCTGGATCTTTCCTGCAGTTGAAAACTGGGCACGAGATTTCCTCCTGTTAGCCAAATTCAATTTGGTCGGGACAATCTCCCAACCCTTAAAATTAACTCAGTTAATCAAGTAAAATTAACTGTTATGGACTCATTTAAAACCCTTAAAATTAACTTAGTGAATTAACTAAAATTAACTGTTGTGGACTCCCTGGCCACTGATGGACCATCAAGATTTTTTTCAGTGTTGTTGCTACTTGGAGCTGTCCCTAAGTCAACTGTTGTAAGTTGAGGACTACATATGTAGTGGACAACCACATGCTATGTCTGAGGCAGGCATTCTGGCCAGATGTGACCACAAGGCCAGATGTGCAACTTATGTTCTTTTCTTCAGTTCCTTCTGAGCTAATTAGATTATTGTAAACATTTGCAGCCTGTGAATGATCCTTTCGGTTCTTCCCCACCTTAAATCCAGCCTTGCGCGCCGGGCCTGTAACTCTTAGAATTGCCTCTTGATTCGACAGCCGTTTTTAAATTAATAGAATAACAGGGAGCAGATGAGCATATCTGTTAATTTTTCAAACCGTTTTTTATTTCGCACAAATTAGCGCGGGTCTTGGAGGGCAAACTGACAAGAGGTTATTGGTAAACTGTGTGTTTAATTAATTGAAAAAAAAAGAGAGAAAGAGACTCCGATGGCTCTCGCCGTTGTTATTAAAAAGTCGAATCCATGTTGTTGCCAGTCCTCATTTATAATTAGCACCTGGGGGAATTAAATATTTAGCATTAGTAATGTAACAACGCGAAGGACACAAATTTCTATTTTTTTTGCAGCGAAAGCTACGCGGCGTAAGTGCGAACGCCGGAGATGACAGCTATGACAGTCCAAACAGCTTGGGATATTTCAATAAGACACCTCGTTGGACAGCTAGGCTTGCTCGGTTATTATTTGGAGGAAAAAAAAATATCTGTGAGTAGAAGTCCCTCTGGATGACTGTTACCCCAAGTATTTATATGTGCTTGCCGTGCCAAGCAGTTGAACATGGTGAGGACTTGAAATGTAGATTTTCCCCCCCAACCAGCCGTTCTTTAAAAAAAAGAGAAAAAGTACTCAGCTTTTAAAAGTATACATGTATGCCTGTATCCCCTGATCCCCAGGGAGTGTGGATGAAGGAATAAGAACACAAAGATTTGTTTCTTTTAAGTTTAATTACATTTTAAGCATCAGTGCTTTTGGTAAAACAACATGAGAAGTTGGGTTGGGAGGCTTTAATGAGCTGCAGTCGGCGAACGAGTCCAGGAAGCCAAAGGCATTTCTACACGAAATGGATTGGGATAAAAGGAGCTTTGCTTCGCTTAAGCCCAGTCTGATGGTTGAGTCAAGCTTAAACCCTTGCTTTAGAACCTCTGGGTCTCTTCTCAGTTTTATATATACTGGGTCGTGTCGAGACCTGAAAGAAGTTTCCTGTTGCTGAGGTTTTTTGGCATTTATTGTTTACAGCGGAGTCGGTTATGGGTGGATTTAAGCCATAAGCCAAATCTTCTCACTATGTCTTCATCTTTGAAATATTTCTTTCTGAAAAGCTGATCGGGGAGAAGGAAAGCTGAACTGGGGGGTTAATTCAAAGGCTGCTTTATTCTTGTTTCAAGTGACAACAACCAATATCCCTAAATGTCTCTCTCTCTCTTTCTAGACAGAAAATGCAGGAGACTTTCTGAAGTAGCTCGAAAGACAGATTGTGGTTCGTAATCCTTGCGGTGTGATGTGTACAATACCTGGATTTGGGATGTTATTTGTTCCCTGTTTTCAGTCCCTGTTTCTTAGGGAAGTGGAAATAACCTTTTTCTCTGTAGTTCGGTTTGGCTGCCTGCTTTTATTTTTCTTTAACTTCACGAGAGCAGTTCAGATAAGGCGTTCCAGTTTGTTTGTTAGACTTCTTTGAAAGTGTAAATAAACACATAGATAAAGGGGACCCAGTTGTTGTATATCTTGACTTTCATCAAAGGCTCCTAAAAAAGCTCTTCAGCCACGGAATTAGAGGACAAATGAAGGGAAATATTTCTTCACCCAGACGGTGGTTGGTTTATGAATTCACTTCCAGAAGAGGCTGTGACAGCTGTCAGCCTTGCTAGCTTCAAGGCAGGGTTAGACAGATTCATGGATGCCAAGTGTATCGGTGGTTATTGAAACGGATGTCCAAGTGCCTCCTCTATGTTGGTTGAGGCAGGCAGGATTCTCTTGAGTACCATTTGTTGGGGGTCAGGGGAAAGGGAGGGTCCTGCCTTCTCTTTCTGCTCAAGGTCCCCAAGGACAATTGGGGGGCCATTGTGTGACACAGAATGCTGGACTCGATGGGCTTTGGCCTGATTCAGCAGGGCTCTTCTTAGGTTCTTATGTTCTTATGTTCAGTTAATGGATTTAGCGGTACAGGTAAAAATGTTTTCCATGTGTTAATATAACTTTTCCTCTTTCCTATCTTTTGAATTGTGTGTGTGTGTGTGTGCATATACAAGTAAGTCTTCAGATAAGTCATTAGGTTATGCTGACAATTGGGACTGGAATTGGTGTCACTAAGCATTGTGTTTGAGATCACGTGACCACATCATTTGACAAAGGCCATGCCAGCCATCTTGGTTGCTCTCCCCACTCCTCAAGAGTCACAAGAGTTAGGCGAGGACCACATATCCTACCGTGGGCACAAGGACAGTTGGGTGACCTTGGACCAGTCGTTTCCTCTCAGCCCTAGGAAGGGAAGCAATGGCCAACAACTTCTGAACTCTTCTCAAGATAACTGCAAGGATTAGTCCAGGCCATCTTTGAGAATTAGACATGATGGAATAGAAGGGGAAAAATGATTTTCTTTGCTTGAAAATCAATTTCTCTCTCTCTTTCACTTTCTTTTTCTCTTTCCATATCTCTCGCTCTCTCATCTATTCTGTCTGTCTGTCTGTCTGTCTCTCTCTATCATCCATTCATTTACCCATCCATCCATCCATCCATCCATCCATCCATCCATCCACGCATCTATATCATCCATCCATCCACCCATATCATCTATCTATCTATCTGCCTGCCTGCCTGCCTGCCTGCCTGCCTGCCTGCCTGCCTGCCTGCCTGCCTGCCTGCCTGCCTGCCTGCCTGCCTGCCTGCCTGCCTGCCTGCCTGCCTGCCTGCCTATCTATCTATCTATCTATCTATCTATCTATCTATCTATCTATCTATCTATCTATCTATGTAAGACCACATTTGGAATACTGTGTTCAGTTCTGGAGACCTCACCTACAAAAAGATATTGATAAAATTGAACGGGTCCAAAGACGGGCTACAAGAATGGTGGAAGGTCTTAAGCTTAAAACCTGTCAGGAACTCAATCTTTATAGTCTTGACGACAGAAGGAAAAGGGGAGACACAATCAAAACATTTAAATAGGTTAAAGGGTTATGAATAAGGTTCAGGTGTTTTTAATAGGAAAGTGAACTTAAGAACAAGGGACCACAATCTGAGGTTAGTTGGGGAGAAGATATATAAAGGCAGACTAGATGGACCATGAATTCTTTTCGGCCATCAGTCTTTTATGTTTCTATATTTCTATGTTTCTATGTTTCTATCTATCTATCTATCTATCTATCTATCTATCTATCTATCTATCTATCTATCTATCTATCTATCTATCATCTATCTATCTATCTATCTATCATCTATCTATCTATCTATCTATCATCTATCTATCTATCTATCATCTATCTATCTATCTATCATCTATCTATCTATCTATCATCTATCTATCTATCTATCATCTATCTATCTATCTATCTATCATCTATCTATCATCTATCTATCTATCTCATCTATCTATCTATCTATCTATCTATCTATCTATCTATCTATCTATCTATCTATCTCTCCCTCTCCCTCTCTCTCTCTACCTACCTACCTACCCACCTACCTCTCTCTCTCTCTCTCTCTCTCTACCTACCTCTATCTATCTATCTATCTATCTATCTATCTATCTATCTATCTATCTATCTATCTATCTATCTATCTATCTACTTACCTACCTACCTACCTACATCTATCTATCTATCTATCTATCTATCTATCTATCTATCTATCTATCTATCTATCTATCTATCATATCTACCTACCTACCTACCTACCTACCTATCTATCCACCTACCTACCTAATGATGTTCATCCATTGTATTTGAAGTGGACCTTAACATCTAACGAGTTGTGGGCTGTCCACGATCTGTCTGCAGGTGGCTGGTAAGGCCTATATGGGCATGAAATGCCCTGCCACATGTTGGGCAGATATGTGTAGACACCATGGTCGCAGCATTTTCGGCTCTGGCTTTGTGGAGTGCTTACTTCTCTTCTATTATTGCTCTTTTATCCTCCAATGTCTGGCATATTTAGATATGTCTATTTATATATCCATTTACCTGGAGGGAGATGGGATGAAAATACAGCTGTTACCCAGAATGTCAAAAAGAAAAAGAAAAGTTTGGTTATGTTTTTTTTTACAAAGAAGCAAAGTCACAGTCTGTCAACAAAGATTTCAGACTTTCAAAGCATTCTATCCCAAACTTAGAATCAAAGGAGGGATACTTCGCATCTAAGTCTCCCCAGCAACCTGATATATTATCTCCCTTGACCTGCAAAACCTGAAACAGAGCTCTGACATTACAAGAGCCTCAGATCCTTTTAATCTGAGATGCCAGAAATGAAACCTAAGGACTTTGTGACCTTAATGTCCCACGGTAAAGATTTACAGTGGTGGAAGTTGCCTTCATTCTTTGTGTGAGACCTGTAGGATTGTTTGTGGAAATCACCACCACCCCAAAAAGATCTAGGACATATGTTATATATAGAAACATAGAAACATAGAAGATTGACGGCAGAAAAAGACCTCATAGTCCATCTATTCTGGCCTCATACTATTTCCTGTATTTTATTTTAGAGTGGATATACAAGTATGTTTATCAACCACGTCTGCTGGAAGTTTGTTCCAAGCATCTACTACACTTTCACTAAAATAATATATTTGTTTGTTTGTTTGTTTGTTTGTTTGTTTATTTATTTATTTATTTATTTATTTATTTATTTGACTTATATGCTACCCCTCTCTGTGGACTCGGGGCAGCTCACAACATTCCGATAAAAAGATACAATATAAAACATTCCTAAGCCAATTAATAGAATAATTACTGTTAAAAATATGTCTTAAAAACTAGTCATTTAAAAATGAACAATTTTTACTGTCACATTCAATACATTTTTACTGTCACATTCATAGAGCCCGGGGTGGCGCAGCAGGTAGAGTGCTGTACTGAAGCTGACTGTAGATATGTAGGTCAGTGGTTCAAATCTCACCACCGGCTCAAGGTTGACTCAGCCTTCCATCCTTCCCAGGTGGGTAAAATGAGGACCCGGATTGTGGGGGCAATATGCTGGCTCTGTAAAAAAAGTGCTATTGCTAACATGTTGTAAGCCGCCCTGAGTCTATGGTGAAGGGCGGCATAAAAATTGAATAAATAAATAAAATAAATAAATAAATAAATAAAATTTTCTCACGTTGCTTCTGATCTTTCCCCCAACTAACCTCAGATTGTGCTCTCTTGTTCTTGGGTTCACTTTCCTATTAAAAATGCTTCCCTCCTGAACCTTATTTAACCCTTTAACATCTTTAAATGTTTTGATCCTGTCCCCCCTTTTTCTTCTATCCTCCAGATGATACAGATTGAGTCCATGAAGTCTTCCCTGATCAGTTTTATGCTTAAGACCTTCCACCATTTTTGTAGCCCGTCTTTGGACCCATTCATCTTTGGACCCGTTCATATGTTAAAGTTCTAGATATTTTTGAATTACTCAAATAATACTTATTTATGAATCAAATTTGCACAGCCTCACTTACGGCTCAGATCTGGGTGGCCTTGCCGTGTTATCGTAGCCATTCCATTCCGGTGTGTCTTTTTTCTTCTGTGGGAATCGTGTTGTAAAGCCGATGTAATCTGTCAAGAACATTTTTGTACAGTGAGTTCATCCTGGAAATCAGACATGACAGGTTGCAAAGCAAATACATTATACCTGCTTTTTAAATATAGAACAATGTGGTGACGGGAAGGACTTGGCCGCATGGGAATAGGAGAGGAACAGGAGCTACACTGGTATATCTTTTAAGAAAGCATCTTTTAAAAAAAAAAATGGAAAAAGATGAAAAACATTCCAGCTACTGTTTGTGTCTACATATTCCTGGACCAATGCCACCAAATTGTTGGGGAAGCAGTGTGAGCTTGGTCCAAAATTGGTGGAGAGGCACCTTGAACAAGTTGAGTAAGAAGCACCAGCTGTGGGCTTCATGACCACTGGAAATTCATTGTATCATTGTTTTGTCCAGTGATTTGCATCTTTCCTGGTTTCTCAGAGTCCAATTAAATCCCCAAATGAGCTTCCATCAGGGATCCTTGCAAAGATTCAGGCCATTGTGAAAGGCTTCGGGGCTGTGAAAAGTTCACAACCAAAGTGTATTCCTAAAAACCAATGTTTCTATTTTATTTTTATTTTATTTATTTATTTTGTCCAATGCATAATGGGGTTTTAGTGGGTATATATCTATATACACATAGTAAAATACATGATGAAGGTTATAGAGGAGATACCCATAGTAAAATATATCTAAGAAATAATAGAAAAGAAGATATAGGAATAGAACATATCAATGAAAGAATAGAAGAAGAGATATAGAAATAGAAGACAGTTATAGGAGATATAGGAGAGCAATAGGACAGGGGACGGAAGGCACTCTCGTGCACTTGTACTCGCCCCTTACTGACCTCTTAGGAATCTGGATAGGTCAACCGTAGATAATCTAAGGGTAAAGTGTTGAGAGTTTGGGGATGACACTATGGAGTCCGGTAATGAGTTCCACGCTTCGACAACTCGGTTACTGAAGTCATATTTTTTACAGTCAAGTTTGGAGCGGTTTATATTAAGTTTAAATCTGTTGTGTGCTCTTGTGTTGTTGTGGTTGAAGCTGAAGTAGCCGCCGACAGGCAGGACGTTGCAGCATATGATCTTGTGGGCAATACTTAGACCTTGTTTAAGGCGTCTTAGTTCTAAACTTTCTAGGCCCAGGATTGAAAGTCTAGTCTCATAGGGTATTCTAGTTCTCGAAAGAGAGACGGCAGTGGATTGATTCGAATAGTGCCGACAAAGTATTAATTTTCTTTGGAGTTGTCTTTTTCTTTTCCTTCACTCCTCCACTCGAAACAGAATATCCTACGAAAATAGTCTAACAATCCTGGGCCTAGAAAGCCTAGAACTACGGCGCCTAAAACACGATTTGAGTATTGCCCACAAGATCACATGCTGCAACGTCCTACCAGTCAATGACTACTTCAGCTTCAATCGCAATAACACGAGCACGCAACAGATTCAAACTTAATACGAACCGCTCCAAACTTGACTGTAAAAAATATGATTTCAACAATCGAGTTATCGAAGCGTGGAACTCATTGCCGGACTCAATTGTGTCAACCCCTAAACCCCAACATTTCTTCCTTAGACTCTCCACGATTGACCTCTCCAGGTTCCTTAGAAGTCAGTAAGGGGCATACATAAGTGCACTGGTGTGCCTTTCGTCCCCTGTCCAATTGTCTTTCCTTTCTCTCACCTATCAAATATATTCTCTTTCTTTCATATACCCTCTAAGTTCACTTTACCCTTATATATATTACTACATGTCTATTTTTCTTCCTATGTATTTGTGTATTGGACAAATGAATGAATGAATGAATGAATGAATGAATGAATGAATAAATAAATAAATAAATAAATAAATAAAATGACCACGATCTAGGATCCAGGTGCAATATAAGCAGATCTGCATGGATGTTTCTCTTGTCTAGGGACACCAATTTTAGAAGACTACAATGGGTGATCTATGACTTTCAGGTCTTCTGCTAACACATTCACGAAGAGAACACCTGTTCTATGAGATGAGGGAAGAACAAACTGGGATTGACAAGTTCTTTCACTTCCCTACTTGCCTACTTCTGGTCCAGGTAATGTCTCAACCCCAGCAGTTGTGGCCAACAGAAAAGGAACCCACTAATTGATTGTTTGTCAACCTTAATAACATTCAGTCTGGCTGGCTGTGGAATTCTGAGAGTTGGTTCACCCGTCTTAAACTTGCCAAGGTTGAGAAATCATGCACTAATTACTCAGATGGAGTTCTACCAAGGTGCAATTGCCAATAGTTTGAAAGCAAGAAAACATATTGAGTCTCAGGAGCTCCATTTCTTTGGATTTTCTCCAGCGATCGATGACTTTGGTCAGTCCGTTGCTATATTTCCAAGCAATTGAGCTTTGGATCAGAATGACTATGGCAGAGGTCTGCAACCTGTAGCACTGGAGCTGCATGTGGCTTTTTCATCCCTCTGCTGTGGCACCGTTGCTCAAAATTTGCATCCGCCAATGTGCAACACCCATCGGCACGTGATTTATTGAGCTTTTCAGCCCATCTTTTTGGGGAGAGGTTCAAAATGTTTTTGCTGAATGCAGAAATAAAAATGTGTTTTCTCTGTAGCAGGTCATAAATGCAACATATTATAGGTTTTTTTATACATAGCAGAAAGGTTAAAAAAAGATTTATGCAGTGTTATCTTCATTGTAGATGTCAAAAGGGTTTTGTGGCTCCCGGATTTTTCTTTTTTGTTGGAAATGATTCCAAATGGTGTTTAAGGATGACATCCCCTGGACTATCCAGGTCTGCCAGGTTATGGTTGTCACATAGGTGCTTTTTCAAGAGGAACTGAACAGAAGAAGCTTCTTGGATGAAAAGCAAAACATCTTCAAAATAAAATAAACAAAAGTCCAGTTGTCCCTTGCCTCAGTCCTCCAGGTCATGATTGTCCCAAAGGTACTTTTTCAAGAGCAACTGGACATTCTTATTTTTCTTGGAAGAAGTCCCGAGTCTACGGAGAGGGGCGGCATACAAATCTAATAAATAAATAAATGTTTCACTTACCATCCAAGAGGTTTCTTCAGCTCTTCTTCAAATATTAAGAGCTGAAGAAGTTTCTTGGATGAGGAGCAAAACGTCTTCAAATAAAAACAAGAAAATCTAGTGTCTTGAAAAAGCACCTTGTGGATTCTAGAAGTTCTCCCATCTCATTGGGTCATGAAAAATTTAACACCTTGTCTGATGATGGTTATGGAAAGAGGTCAAGGAGGAGAGGAAGAAGAAGAGGAAAAAGAAGAAGAGGAAGAAGAAGAGGAAGAAGAAGAAGAAGAAGAGGGAAATCATTGCTAAACGATGATTTGAAAATCAGAAGAACAATTGTGCTAAATAACATGCAACAACCCCCCTCCTTCCCAATTTTCCCATCTCTCCCTCCCCTCTTCATTTTTTTTTGAAGCCTTGTATATGATGGTTAATTAGACAACATCTAATTTGGCTTAACATTTTTGCATGTGTCAGTTTTGTGAAAGGGAGACTATAATTAGGGAATACAGATCAAGTTTCTGTCAGACTTATAACCTCTCACTCTCATTTAATGTTCCTTTCCTCGGTGCAATGTCGCAGGCAGTGTGCCGAGGGCCCCTCCTCCTTCACACTGTCTTTTACGCATGGCTAGTGACCACATTGCCCACATTACAGTGGCTTTAACATGGAATGGCTTGCGAGTTTGCCAGCAGCAAAATGTCTCTACAGATGGAAGATGTGCTCGGGAGGAACCTTATTCTTTTAAAGACCGAGAGGTTCACACCCTGGATCACCCTCAACATGAAGTCTCGTGTCAAAATATTTGAAGTTCTGACCACCAACCAGTATTACAAATACAATTGCAAACAGGTGTGAAGAAGTTGGCACCTCAAGTCGGAGAAAGAGGAGAAACATGTCACCCATCTGATGATAAATATACGATGAACCGGGCATGGTTAGTCTAGTGAAGAGGAGGACCAGAGGAGACATGATAGCAGTCTTTCAATATTTGAAGGATTGCCACAGAGAGGAAGGGGTGAAGCTATTTTGCAAAGACAAGAAATAATGGATGGAAACTGATCAAGGATTCAACTCTAGAAAGAAGGAGGAATTTTCTGACAGTGAGAACAATCAAACAATGGAATAGAAGTTGCCTTCAGAAGTTGTGGGAACGTCATCTCTGGAGGCTTTCCAAAAGAGACTAGACTGCCATCTCTCAGAAATGATGTAGGCAGTTTCTCCTGCTTGGGTGCAGATTAGGAATATCACGAAATAGAATAATTCAAATGTTTATTTTGAAAATACTTTGTGCATCAGTTGTTTTTTGCCTCTTTATCCAAGATTTGGGACTAGGTTAAGAGAGCTATTGCAGTTTTAATCTATTTTTAACTTATTAAGCCTTCCTTCCTTCCTTCCTACTCTTTTTCATCTTACTGTCTTCCTACATTTACTTTCTCTTGTCCTTCCCTCCCTCCCTCCCTCCTTTCTTCCTTTTTTTCCTTTCTTTCTTTCTTTCTTTCTTCCTGCCTTCCTGCCTTCCTTCCTGCCTTCTTTCCTTCTCTTGTTCACCTTTCTACCTTTACTTTGCTTCCTCCCTCCCTCCCTCCTTTCCTACTCTTTTTCATCTTACTGTCTTCCTACATTTACTTTCTCTTCTCCTTCCCTCCCTCCCTCCCTTCCTCCTTCCTTCCTTTTTTCTTTTCTTCCTTCCTTCCTTCCTTCCTGCCTTCTTTCTTTCTCTTGTTCACCTTTCTACCTTTCTACCTTTACTTTGCTTCCTCCCTTCCTTCCTCCCTCCCTTCCTACTCTTTTTCATCTTACTGTCTTCCTACATTTACTTTCTCTTCTCCTTCCCTCCCTCCCTTCCTCCTTTCTTCCTTTTTTCTTTTCTTCCTGCCTGCCTTCCTGCCTTCTTTCCTTCACTTGTTCACCTTTCTACCTTTTTACCTTTACTTTCTCTGCTTCCTCCCTCCCTCCCTTCCTTTCCTTAATTCTTTCGAGGCCTCTCCAGTTTTCTCTTATTTTCCAAAAAGACTCTCATTGATGTATGTGGTGCGGATTATCCTACAGCATTTTAACATGCCCTTAACAACATATCATCAAATACATGAGCAAAGAGAGAGAGAGAGAGAGAGTTTAATAACCTCAGTGTCCGCTATCTTTCTTCTAACTCCTTCCCTCTCCGTGTTTTTTTTTTAAAAAACCCCTTAATTTGATCCATATCCTAAGTGTGCTTTCCAGTTACAAAAATTTATGATATGTATCAAGGAGAAGTGAAATGGTGATACGAAATTGTGACTGATGTAAAACAGACACAGAAAATGAGAGGCATTATGAAGCTCGCTTTGAAGTTGGGTCAAGCCAGAAAGTGATATTCATTTTAAATTAAACCTGCTGTTACAGATACCTACTGGGTTCAGGGAACATTTTTTTTACACACACACACACACAAACACACTGCTTCTTTGAATGTGGCTTTGTTACTTACTAAGAGGTTTTGCAAATGTCCTAAGAGGAGGGGAAAAAAATAATATCTGGCACTGTCGAGATTATGAGGACAAGATAAAACATGCAGGGTTTTCTCTTTCTTCCTATGGCATTTGCTAGACCAGTGATGGCGAAGCTTTTTTTCGTTGGGTGCCGAAAGAGGATGTGTGCATACTATCGCACATGAGCAAGAGCCCACATCCATAATTCAATGCTTGGGGAGGGGGAAAAACAGCTTCCCCCACCCCCCGGAGGCCCTCTGGAGGCCGGAAATTTATTTGTTTGTTTGTTTGTTTGTTTGTTTGTTTGTTTGTTTGTTGATTGATTGATTGATTGATTGATTGATCGGATTTGTAAGCCGCCCCTCTCCGGAGACTCCGGGCGGCTAACAGCGACAATAAAACAGTGTACAATAGTAATTTGGTATTAGAAATGATTAAAAATCCATTAATAAAAAAACCAAGCATACATACATACATACCATGCATAGAATTGTAAAGGCCTAGGGGGAAAGAGGATCTCAATTCCCCCATGCCTGGCGGCAGAGGTGGGTTTTAAGTTGTTTACGAAAGGCAAGGAAGGTGGGGGCAGTTCTAATCTCTGGGGGGAGTTGGTTCCAGAGGGCCGGGGCCGCCACAGAGAAGGCTCTTCCCCTGGGTCCCGCCAGGCGACATTGCTTAGTTGACAGGACCCGGAGAAGACCCACTCTGTGGGACCTAACTGGTCACAGGGATTCGTGCGGCAGAAGGCGGTCCTGGAGATATTCTGGTCCGGTGCCATGAAGGGCTTTATAGGTCCTAACCAACACTTTGAATTGTGACCGGAAACTGATCGGCAACCAATGCAGACTGCGGAGTGTTGGGGTAACATGGGCATAGCTAGGGAAGCCCATGATTGCTCTCACAGCTGCATTCTGCACGATCTGAAGTTTCTGAACACTCTTCAAAGGTAGCCCCATGTAGAGAGCGTTACAGTAGTCAAGTCTCGAGGTGATGAGGGCATGAGTGACTGTGAGCAGTGACTCCCGGTCCAAGTAGGGTCGCAAGTGGTGCACAAAGCAAACTTGGGCGAACGTCCCCCTCGCCACAGCTGAAAGATGTTTCTCTAATGTCCTGTATCCCAACTTCTGGTGGGTCCAGTAGGTTTGTATTTCACCCTCCTCAAGTCCAAAGGTTTCCCTGGAGCTGGGAGAGGGTAAAAATGACCTCCCCATCCCACTGGGCGCTCTCTGGAAGCCACAAATGCCCTCCCAGAGCCTCCATGCGAGCCAAAAATCAGCAAAAATCGCACACATGGACATTGAAGCTGAGCTAGGGCAACGGCTCACGTGCTCCGTGTGCCATTTGTGGCACCTGTGCCATAGATTCACCATCACTGTCCTAGACCAGGGGTAGGCAAAGTCGGCTCTTCTATGACTTGTGGACTTCAACTCCCAGAATTCCTGAGCTAGCATGATGGGCTCAGGAATTCTGGGAGTTGAAGTCCACAAGTCATAGAAGAGCCAACTTTGCCTACCCCTGGTCCTAGACCATTTCAGGATTGGGAGGGTGGCTACGCAGATAATCCTCGACTTACAACTGTTCACTTAGTGACCATTCAAAGTTACAAAGAGAAAAAAAGCAACTTATGGCCATTTCGCATACTGACAACTTTTGCATCATCCCCGTTATCCCATGATCAAAATTCATATTCATTTTTATGACGGCCACCTTCTGCCGCACGAATCCCAGCGACCAGTTAGGTCCCACAGAGTGGGTCTTCTCGGGGTCCCGTCAACTAAACAATGTCGCTTGGCGGGACCCGGGGGAAGAGCCTTCTCTGTGGCGGCCCCAGCCCTCTGGAACCAACTCCCCCCGGAGATTAGAATTGCCCCCCACCCTCCTTGCCTTTCGTAAGCTACTTAAAACCCACCTCTGCCGTCAGGCATGGGGGAACTAAGATTTCTTCTCCCCCTAGGCCTTTTCAATTGTATGCATGGTATTTCTGTATGTATGTTTGGTTTTGTATATTAAGGGTTTTTAAATTTGCTTTTAGTATTGGATTATTATTGTATACTGTTTATAATTGTTGTTAGCTGCCCCGAGTTTTCGGAGAGGGGCGGCATATAAATCCAATAAATAATAATAATAATCTCCTATGACCTTCTGACCAGCCCAGTCAATAAGGGATCCAGATTCACTTAGTGACAGAATGACTAATTCAAGGAAGTCCAGTTGGCTTTTGGAAAAAAAGAAAACATTTTGTGGACAACCACGAGGAAGAATCTCCATCGAAATTTGCTGGAGAGCTCCGTCAGTTCCTGCAATGCCACTGCACGTTTGAGAGGTTTAGCCAAATAGCTGTCAAATAAAATTTCATCCTTGCATCTTCCAAAGTTCCTATTGCTGGAATAGCATATCCTGGATGAAACATCCCAAGGGCTATTAAATCAGCCACATAAACACGGCATCACCAATTAGGATGACGTTTGCCACGGTGGAAAAGCATTAAAAAAAGAAGCAAGCATCCTGGTTCATTTTCCCCAGAAAAAAGGGGGAAATATGTTAACACTTACGCAACTGTTTTAAAACACAGCTCAAAAGTTAAGTATTAAATCCGCCTGTCGGGATCATTTATCAAAACTTGATTTAATATTTCTCTAAGAGGTTTGGCCGGAAAAAGAGAAACTGACTGTAAGCCAGGGTCCACGCAAAATTGCTGTTCAAGATTACCCAAAGGGATATTGTGATTTCTCCCAAATTAGGCTATCAAAATCAGGGATTGGGAAGGTAGGGAAATATTTACAAGCTGTATAATACTTCTGAAAATAAATGTGCTGTTATCAGATAGAGGACCTTCCTTCAGCCTCCGAGGAAAAAACTAGGAAGAAGGCTGAAGTTCTACTGTAGAGGTCTTCAAACTTGGCAACTTTAAGACTTGTGGACTTCAGCTCCCAGATTAGAACTGCCCCCACCCTCCTTGTCTTTCGCAAACTACTCAAGACCCACCTTTATTGCCAGGCATGGGGGAACTGAGACATCCTCCCCCAGGCTTTTATATTTTATGTTTGGTATGTATTTGTTGTATGGTTTTAAATTGCTGGGGTTTTAGATATGTTTTATTTTAATATTAGATTTGTTTCACTGTTATATTGTTTCTATTACTGTTGTGAGCCGCCCTGAGTCTTCGGAGAAGAGCGGCATACAAATCTAATAAATAATAATAATAATAATAATAATAATAATAATAATAATAATAATAATAATAAATCTTTACTGTCATACATTAAAAATGAAATTTCATTGCATACAGCTCGGAAATAAATTTACACTACATAAAGATGACAAGATAAATAAATAAATACAAAATTATGTACATACCGATCTAAACTATATGACACAGAGAGACAGCACAGTCTAGTTTGGGTGTATACATGTTTATTGCGAGAAAAAATGAACAATGTGAGTTTTCTATATTTAGAAAAATCACAACCTTTCCTTCTTCCTTGGCTAATAATCCATGAACATGATACCCTTAAAACACCCCCAAATCTCTCTCTCTCTCTCTCTCTCTCTCTCTCTCTCTCAGCAGGCAATTGCTGAGCCATCAAACCACACCCAGCCACCAGTATTTATAGAAGGAAGGCAGCTCAGGTCTCGCTGTGTTCTCCCTAGAACAAGGACAGAAACACCAGCCTGAAGATGAAGAGTGGGACCTCATCGAAACGTCGCCAGAAATTTCTAAATCCTACATGGGAAGAAACCCGAATATGCCAAGACCATCATACCTGTACCCGTGAAAATCTACGAAAACAAATATATATATATATATACACACACACACATACATACATACATACATACATACATACATATATATATTTGTTTTCGTAAATTTTCACGAGTATATGTATGTAGATTGTTCTGAGTTCGGGTTTTGCCCTGTGTAATATTTTGCATGTCTATGCGACGTTTCGGTGAAATCACATTCACCATCATCAGGCTGAAGTTCCAACAACACGAAGCTTGGAACTTCAGCCTGATGATGGTGAATGTGATTTCACCGAAATGTCGCATAGACATGCAAAATATTACACAGGGCAAAACCCGAACTCAGAACAATCAATCAATCTCTCTCTCTCTCTCTCTCTCTCTCTCTCTCTCTCTCTCTATATATATATATATATATATATATATATATATATATATATATATATATATATATACACACACACACACACATACAGAGAGAGAGAGAGAGAGAGAGAGAGAATCCATGAAAACAAACATATGTATATAAATGGATGGGGTCTTAAAAAGAAGAGGAAGGGGCAGAAAACTCTGCCCTGTGTTTCCTCTTGTGGTTGTGTTGGCTTCTCTTTAAGATTCTGTCAGTGTTGTATGGGTTAGGTTAGCTATTTAGCAGGCGCTGTGTAATTGTTATTTGTTGCTTGACCAGAAGCCAATTACACAGGTTGATTCTAACCCCTTGTTAGGAAGCGTTGCTGCCCCTTCCTTGAGCATTAATTTTAATGTCTAAATAGCGAGGACGGCTTTTCCTCTGGCTTCCTAAAGCTGTGTTTTTAAAGAGAGGGTTGAGAAGATTCGATGCTCACTGAAGCCTTTCGCATATATAGAATACTGAATATCCAAACTGTTACTTAGCATCAGAATCAGTTCTGCTTGTCTGGCTGATGGACAATTTCGCCTGACCCAGTGTCTTTGTAACTGACCTACCCTGTCTAGACGGTTGCATGTTATTTATGCATTCATTTTAAGAGCTTTAGATGGTTTTCTTTTTGGGAGAGAAAAGTTGAGAATGCTAAAGCAACGCTCTCGGTTCTTCGTATTCCCATCACTGCCAAGGGCTGGGAGGGGGTGAGGCTGCGGAAATCAAATGAATAAACAAACAAATAAATGCCATGATCTGATTGTGGGTCTGCAGGTTGCTCTTCTGGGTGTGGATTGAGCAGGCTCATCTGTTGCTCAACTGCTGGTTTTGGTTTTCCTTCCGTCCTTCCTTCCTTCCTTCCTTCCCTTCATCCTTCCCTTTCTCTCTATACTCCTCCCTCCCTCCCTTCTTCCTTCCTTCCCTTTCCTTCATCCTTCCCTTTCTGTACTGCTTCCTTCCTTCCTTCCTTTCTTCCTTCTGTTTTCCCTACTTCCTTCCCTTCCCTTCATCCTTCCCTTTCTCCCTGTCTTTCATCCCTCGCCCCTCTTTCCCTCCCTCTCCCTTCCCTTCTCTCCCTTTCTTTTCATCCTTCCCTTTCTTTCTCTCTGTCCTTCCTTCCTTCCTCTCAAGCTCTTCCTTCCTCCCACCTTCCCTGCCTCATTCACTCACTACCAAGCCCTTCCTTCCTTCCCTCCTTCTTTCCTTCCTCCTGCCGTCCCTACTTCCTTCCCTTCCCTTCATCCTTCCCTTTCTCCCTGTCTTTCATCCCTCACCCCTCTTTCCCTCCCTCCCCCTTCCTTCCCTTCTCTTCCTTTCTTTTCATCCTTCCCTTTCTCTCTGTACTCCTTTCTTCCTTCCTTCCTTCCTCTCAAGCTCCCCTCCCTCCTTCCCTCCTTCTTTCCTTCCTCCTGCCTTCCCTTCTTCCTTCCTTTCCGTTCATCCTTTCATTTCTCCCTGCCTTCCTTCCTTCCCTTCTTCTCTCCCGCACTCCTTCCTTCCCTTCTCTTCCGTTCCTTTCATCCCCTTTCTCTCTGTACTCCTTTCTTCCTTCCTCATCCTATCAAGAACCCGTTTTTGCATGTTGCTAATTTAACTTTGCTTGTCCCTATTTGGATATCTCCCCACCTTGTAAAAATGCTTCGCGTTTCCAAATTATCTCTCCTGCAGGGCGAAAACCCCTCCTGGGTAGAAAAGGGGGTCGTGTTGAAACACCCCTGAACAACTTTGGCACAGAGACAAAATTGGCACCAAACTAAGCTGTTACAAACCTCGATAACAGGAGGGTTTACCCTGGAATCTCGATCAAGAAGTGACGAGCACCGAGAACACGAATTGTTCATGTTTAGTGATCTCTCTTCTCAAAGTCTTCTAACTCTTGATCCCCCCCCTTTTTTTATTTCCCCCACCGCTTCCAAAGTGATGGGCCCTGTTCTTCATCAGTGGCTGTAAAAGTTTCAGGATAAGAAAAACACAAAATATACCTATCGTTTCCATCTGGCCTTTATCAAAGTGGCTGCTGTTTGCAATTTAAAAAATAAAATAAAACAAAATTTAAAAAAGAAGAAGAACGTCATATTTGATTTTTTTTTAAAAAAATGGGAAACATCTGCCGAAATTGCAGCCACTGGCTGACATGAGTAATGAGGCCGTTGTAATACAGGGACAATCAAGATCTTAGCTTCACCTGGGCTCTCCTTAACAGCTCTTCGGGTTGAAATTCAAATGTCGGAAAGTCAGAATCCTGTCCATTGGCTCTCAAGATGTCTTTAAAGAGCATCCTCTTCATTTTTATTTATTTTATTTATTTTATTTATTTTATTTTATTTATTTTATTTCATTTTATTTCATTTTATTCATTCATTCATTCATTCATTTATTTATTTAGTCCAATACACAATAAGGGTTTTAGTGGGTATATATCTATATACACATAGTAAAATACATGGTGAAGGTTATAGAGGAGATACTCATTGTAAAATATATCTAAGCAATAATAGAAAAGAAGGTATAGTAATAGAACATATCAATGAAAGAATAGAAGAAGAGATATAGGAATAGAAGAAAAGTATAGGAAATATAGGAGAGCAATAGGACAGGGGACGGAAGGCACTCTAGTGCACTTGTACTCGCCCCTTACTGACCTCTTAGGAATCTGGAGAGGTCAACCATAGATAATCTAAGGGTAAAGTGTTGGGGGTTTGGGGATGACACTACGGAGTCCGGTAATGAGTTCCACGCTTCGACAACTCGGTTACTGAAGTCATATTTTTCACAGTCAAGTTTGGAGCGGTTAATATTAAGTTTAAATCTGTTGTGTGCTCTTGTGTTGTTGTGGTTGAAGCTGAAGTAGTCGCCGACAGGCAGGACATTGCAGCATATGATTTTGTGGGCAATACTTAGATCTTGTTCAAGGCGTCTTGGAGAGGCCCTTGAAGGGGCGGTGAAATGAACGGCAGGCAACCTTCCAAAATCAGGAACAGAAGGGGGAAAGAGGGCAAACCTTTTATCAAGGGTTGTTGTTTTTTTTTTAAAAAAATCACCCTTGAAGGACCGCTGGTATGTAAAGGAAAAACAGGCAAATAGCGATGAACTGATGTCACTGGAAAGGGGCCAAAATGCCAGCTCCTCTTTGCTTTATTGTGATCACAACTGGGTAATTTTTGAAACAAGCTGAGTCTTTCTGTTAAGATTTAACAGAAGTTCGACGGTGGAGTGGACTGTAGGGGTTTTTTTCCCCCTTGTGCTGCTGAATTTCTCTAAGGGAGTCTCAGAGATTGTCCCCCACAAATTTTTTGCCAGAACCATCCTCGAATACAGCTCATCCGTTTGGAACCCATATCGCATCTCAGACATTAACACCCTTGAAAATGTCCAAAGATACTTCACCAGAAAAGCTCTTCCCTCCTCCACTCGAAATAGAATACCCTATGAGACTAGACTTTCAATCCTGGGCCTAGAAACTAAGTATTGCCCACAAGATCATATGCTGCAATGTCCTGCCTGTCGGCGACTACTTCAGCTTCAACCACAACAACACAAGAGCACACAACAGATTTTAACTTAATATTAACCGCGCCAAACTTGACTGTAAAAAATATGACTTCAGTAACCGAGTTGTCGAAGCGTGGAACTCATTACTGGACTCCGTAGTGTCATCCCCAAACCCCCAACACTTTACCCTTAGATTATCTACGATTGACCTATCCAGATTCCTAAGAGGTCAGTAAGGGGCGAGTACAAGTGCACTAGAGTGCCTTCCGTCCCCTGTCCTATTGCTCTCCTATATCTCCTATATCTTTCTTCTATTCCTATATCTCTTCTTCTATTCTTTCATTGATATGTTCTATTACTATACCTTCTTTTCTATTATTTTTTAGATATATTTTACTATGAGTATATCCTCTATAACCTTCATCATGTATTTTACTATGTGTATATAGATATATACCCACTAAAACCCTCATTGTGTATTGGACTAACTAACTAACTAACTAAATAAGCAAACAAACAAATGAACAAACAAACAAACAAAGGGCTGCCCACATAGCATAAATTACCTTTCCAGGCATCAGAGGAGAGAACCAGTTTGGTTAAGATACCAGGATAGAAACTGGGAGACCGTGAATTCTAGTACAGCTTTAGCCATAAAAGCCAGCTGGGTGACTTTGAGCCAATCACCAGGAGATAGAAGTTCCTAGTCTTACCTTAAGGCATGAAAACCAGCTGGATGCTTCTGGGCCAATCACTAGGAGACAGAGAGTTCTAGTCCCACCTTAACCATGAAAGCTGTCTGGGTGACTTTGAGCCAATGACCAGGAGGCAGAGAGTTCTAATCCCGCCTTAGCCATGAAATCTGGCTGGGTAATTTTGGGCCAATCACCAGGAGACTGTGAGTTCTAGTCCTGCCTTAGCTATGAAAGCTGGGTGACTTTGGGCCAATTACTAGCAGGCTGTGAGTTCTAGTCCCACCTTAGCCGTGAAGTCTGGCTGGGGGACTTTGGGCCGACAGAGACACATCAGACTTCTACCCAGCCTGGGATCTTTTGTATAATTGGTTGAATCATTACAAATATTCCAAATAAAAATTAATTAAAACTGAAAAGCTCTTTTTCACCTTTCTTAGAAATATTCCAAAAGAGACAAATCCGAGATATTATATACAAGACAAACTGCAAACCTATCGAGAGAAGGCTATCCAAAAACCATTAAGAACATTATAAACTAAAACGGCTAGAAATAATCTGAACTAAATCTTTAAAGTCACAATTATGCGGTCAATAATATAGCTGACAAATTAATAGTAATAGTAAAGATCTTCGGATGGTATCATTACAATTCTATGGAGTTCAAATTTGACTATATAAGATCCAAATATAAGCAAAATAAGAATGAAAATGTAAATTATGTTAATCTTCACTTATATATGTTATCCCCACTTAGTGATAAATTACTGTCTGTCTGTCTGTCTGTCTGTCTGTCTGTCTGTCTGTCTGTCTGTCTGTCTGTCTATCTATCTATCTATCTATCTATCTATCTATCTATCTATCTATCTATCCCTGTTATTGGATGGGAATGAGAATCCCAGCATGGATTTTGGAAAATCATCCCTTTGTGATAACCTTATATAGAGCGTTGATGAGACCACATTTGGAATACTGTGTTCAGTTCTAGAGACCTCACCTACAGAAAGATATTGACAAAATTGAACGGGTCCAAAGACGGGCTACAAGAATGGTGGAAGGTCTTAAGCATAAAACGTATCAGGAAAGACTTCATGAACTCAATCTGTATAGTCTGGAGGACAGAAGGAAAAAGGGGGACGTGATCGAAGCATTTAAATATGTTAAAGGGTTAAATAAGGTCCAGGAGGGAAGTGTTTTTAATAGGAAAGTGAACACAAGAACAAGGGGACACAATCTGAAGTTAGTTGGGGGAAAGATCAAAAGCAAGGTGAGAAAATATTATTTTACTGAAAGAGTAGTGGATCCTTGGAACAAACTTCCAGCAGACGTGGTTGGTCAATCCACAGTAACTGAATTTAAACATGCCTGGGATAAACATATATCCATTGTAAGATAAAATACAGGAAATAGTATAAGGGCAGACTAGATGGACCATGAGGTCTTTTTCTGCCGTCAATCTTCTATGTTTCTATGTTTCCCATCCTTAGACTATTTCGGATTTGCAAATATGGCAGAAGATTAATTTCTCTGTGTGAGCCCAGTCTAAACCTCTCGTACTTATGTTTAGTGATGTGTGTAGTTCTTCAATATGTTTAGTGCTCAGTTGCTTTCCTTTTTTTCTTTCCTACACTGTCAGGAAGTATATTTAAAAGCAATTGCTTTCGGCAGATTGAAATTACAAAAGCCCAGATATCACGTAGAAAACCCCTCTTGGCAACTTATGCGGGCCCCACAAATGGGGAAAATCCTAAGGGGGTTGCAAAATAAATAAATAAAAATAAATAAGTCCTTAAGATTCATACGAAGGTAAATAGGATTAGTTGCACGCATTTATTTTCTGGAATGCAAGGGGAAGTCCTTTGCTTTTAAGTTACTCTTAAGGGCAGAATCGGAAATACGCATTTGAGTAGCACTCAGATGTAGCGGGCAACATTGATTTCTCCCAGCCCGAACCCCTGGAAATAAATCTGCCTGACAAAGTTGATATTGCTTATTGACAACTTTGTTAATAATGGATTTATTTCCCCCTTACGGTAAAGGGAGGGCAGTTAGTCTAAATTTGCTGTCAAAAGATATTTGAGACTGCCGTGGTGCAGCAGAGAACAAAGGGATAGGCAGAAAAACACACACACACAAACATATTTATACACGGAGAGGATGAGATTTAGACATATAGGGAGAATTGACATGCTTGGAAAATATGAATTCAGTGAGTCAATCTCCCAGCTAGCTGGCAAAGAAAAAAAAAAGGGGGGGGGACGAGAGACGGGAGAGTTGATAAACGTGTTGAAAAGAGGATATGGTTATTTTATCTCTCTCTTAATGCAGGATATAGAGGCGAGATCAGCTTTTTCAACTGAATAGTGGGAAATGCGATTCGCTGCCCATGGATTTCTTAGGCCCATATTTCTGGACCCAAATAATTTTTTGAGACCCGAAGCCGGGAATGAGTAATTTAAAAAATTGAATGGGTTGAGAAGTAAACCCCACTTCAGTACTTCTATTTTCCAGACTGAGGGATTCATGTGCCAGTGGGCTGGGGAATGAGAGCCCATCACTACATAAAGCCTGGGTGACCTTGGGCCAATCTCTTTCCCTTCGCCCTAAGGAGGAGAAAATGGCAGAGCGCTTTGGAAAAACCTTGGCTAGAAGGGTGCCTTGTCCAGGCAGTCTCAAAGAATCAAAAAGGAAAGAAAGAAAGAAAGAAAGAAAGAAGGAAGGAAGGAAGGAAAGAAAGAAAGAGGAAAGAAAGAATAAAGAAGGAAGGAAGGAAGGAAGGAAGGAAAGGGTGAGTGAGTGAGTAAGTGAGTGAGTGAATGAGTGAGTTAGTGAAGGTCTTGAGGAAAGGTAGGAAGGAAGAGAGGGAGGAAAGGAGGAGGCCGGGAGATAGAAGAAAGAAAAAGAAAGAGAAAGCAAAGAAAGGAGAAAGAGAAAGGGAAGAAAGGAGAAAGAGAAAGGGAAGAAAGGAAGACATTTGAAAATTATTACTATTATTTATTGGATTTGTATGCCGCCCCTCTCCGCAGACTCGGGGCGGCTAACAACAATGGTAAAAACAACATATAACAATCCTATTTAATAAAACAACTAAATGCACAAACTTCTTATTTTTTTTTTCATTTAACACTTCACTTGCTTTGGACATTTTTGGGTGAGGAAGACAACCTTAAATTGTTGTTCCACCAGGACAAGTACTAAGATTAGCCCCAGCATTATTGATTAAATCCTCAATCCTTCCCTTCTTTTAAAACCCTCTTTGCAAATACAATTGCCCTATATTACTCCTTCTTCAAATATAACCAGGAGGTAGGGTGGGGTGAGCCATTCCAACACCTGAATCTGCTTCCTTGATGATTTTATACACCATTCTTCTTATGTTTTGACAGTAATACATTTCTAATTCTCTCGCGATAAGAGCCTTTCTGTCATAATCTTTAGCAGATTATTTAAATGCCAGCTGCTAATTATAAGAAACATATTCTCCACGTTAATACACCTGGAACACAGTCCATAAAAATATGCGATATTTAACCTGTTATCTCTTTATACTATTCATAATATCTAAGGAGTCAAAGAAACAATGGATTACAGAGTAGGAATCCTGAGAAATATAAAGGCAAATCTTAGTATTAGAGCAACATGGGGCCAAAAATCCAGGGGGGGCAATTTGATTTTTAATGTGGGAAATTGGAACCTTGTTTAAACCAAGTTAATAGAAACATAGAAACATAGAAGTCTGACGGCAGAAAAAGACCTCATGGTCCATCTAGTCTGCCCTTATACTATTTCCTGTATTTTATCTTACAATGGATATATGTTTATCCCAGGCATGTTTAAATTCAGTAACTGTGGATTTACCAACCACGTCTGCTGGAAGTTTGTTCCAAGGATCTACTACTCTTTCAGTGAAATAATATTTTCTCACGTTGCTTTCGATCTTTCCCCCAACTAACCACAGATTGTGTCCCCTTGTTCTTGTGTTCACTTTCCTATTAAAAACACTTCCCTCCTGAACCTTATTTAACCCTTTAACATGTTTAAATGTTTCGATCATGTCCCCCCTTTTCCTTCTGTCCTCCAGACTATACAGATTGAGTTCATGAAGTCTTTCCTGATACGTTTTATGCTTAAGACCTTCCACCATTCTTGTAGCCCGTCTTTGGACCCGTTCAATTTTGTCAATATCTTTTTGTAGGTGAGGTCTCCAGAACTGAACACAGTCTTCCAAATGTGGTCTCACCAGTGCTCTATATAAGGGGATCACAATCTCCCTCTTCCTGCTTGTTATACCTCTAGCTATGCAGCCAAGCATCCTACTTGCTTTTCCTACCGCCCGACCACACTGCTCACTCATTTTGACCTTTTAGGATCGCTCCCCATGAGTAGGAGTTCATTTTTTGAATAGTAAGAATTATATGTCACAGGGGAGGGGGTAATCAGGATTTTAGAGAGGCTTTGGTGGCGTATGGCCCCCCAAAAGGTTGGAAACCACTGATATAGAGAGTTTTAAATAACTCTTTGTATCGGTTGATATTTTGCCACGTATTTTTCAAAAGGCTTTAGAAACAATCCTCCAACGGAGACAATACCTGTAGGCATCTAAGATACTTCTGGCATTGGAGGAAAACTGGGGATCCTTTTTCAGGCTGGTCTAGGTATAGGTCACTTGCTTGCAATAGGAATGGAAATTTTAACTTTTGAGACCAAGATTTACAGATTAACATAGTCGGAAGGGACCTTGTAGGTCATCTAGTCCAACCCCTCACCCAAGCAGGAGACCCTACACCATTTGTGACAAATGGCAGTCCAAGTTCTTTTTGAAAGCCTTCAGTGATGAAGTTCCCTCAACTTCCAAAGGCCAAGCTATTCCATGATTGATTGTTCTCACTGTCAGGAAATTCCTCCTTATTTCCAGGTTGAATCTCTCCTTGGTCAGTTTCCAACCATTATTCCTTGTCTGGCCTTCAGGTGCCTTGGAGAATAGTTTGACCCCCTCCTCCTCTCTGTGGAAGCCCCTCAAGTATTGCTATCACTTCTCCCCTGATCCTTCTCTTCAGTAGAGTAGTGGGTGCTTTTGATTTTTTGCTGAATTCTCTCCTGCAGAACCTTGGAATGATTGAAACTGAAGGTAGAATATTCCAAGAATGTAAATTTTTTTTTACTTTGATTAGCAAGGGCTAAGATTTGGTTAAATAAGAATGGCTTGGTTTACAGGAACTGCTTCCTAGTGTTCCTCCGGAAGTTTTTTCATCATAACAGCCCATAAGTGCCAAAGCCCACTGCAACAATACAGTGATCCCTCGAGTTTCGCGATCTCGATTATTGCGAAACGCTATATCGCGAGTTTTCAACCCGGAAGTAAACTCCACCATCTGCGCATGCGTGCCCTTCCACGCATGCGTAGATGGTGGAGTTTCCCCGCCGGGCAGAGGCTTCCCTGGGTCTTCCCCCTCTTGCCCCGGTAAGACAGCGGCGGCGCGAGCAACGGCGTGGGCGGGCGGGCGGCACGCGCGCGGGAAACCCCACCTCCGCCTCCCAGCTGGGAAGCGGAGCCGACAACAGCGTGGGCGGGCGGGTGACTCGCGCGAGCCTGGGGACACCCTTGCTCTGCTTCCCAGCGCGCGCGCGTTGCTGGGGAAAGCGCGCGCGCTTGGGGACACCTCACCTCCGCCTCCCAGCTGGGAAGCGGAGCCGGCAACAGCGTGGGTGGGCGGGCGACTCGCGCGAGCCTGGGGACACCCTTGCTCTGCTTCCCAGCGCGCGCGCGTTGCTGGGGAAAGCGCGCGCGCTTGGGGACACCTCACCTCCGCCTCCCAGCTGGGAAGCGGAGCCGGCAACAGCGTGGGTGGGCGGGCGACTCGCGCGAGCCTGGGGACACCCTTGCTCTGCTTCCCAGCGCGCGCGCGTTGCTGGGGAAAGCGCGCGCGCTTGGGGAAACCTCACCTCCGCCTCCCAGCTGGGAAGCGGAGCCGGCAACAGCGTGGGTGGGCGGGCGACTCGCGCGAGCCTGGGGACACCCTTGCTCTGCTTCCCAGCGCGCACGCGTTGCTGGGGAAAGCGCGCGCGCTTGGGGAAACCTCACCTCCGCCTCCCAGCTGGGAAGCGGAGCCGGCAACAGCGTGGGTGGGCGGGCGACTCGCGCGAGCCTGGGGACACCCTTGCTCTGCTTCCCAGCGCGCGCGCGTTGCTGGGGAAAGCGCGCGCGCTTGGGGAAACCTCACCTCCGCCTCCCAGCTGGGAAGCGGAGCCGGCAACAGCGTGGGTGGGCGGGCGGCGGCGCGCGAGCCTGGGGACACCCTAGCTCTGCGCGCGTTGCTGGGGAAAGCCCGTGCGCGCGGGAAACCTCACCTCCGCCTCCCAGCTGGGAAGCGGAGCCGGCAACAGCGTGGGCGGGCGGGCAGCGGCGCGCGAGCCTGGGGACACCCTAGCTCTGCGCGCGTTGCTGGGGAAAGCCCGTGCGCGCGGGAAACCTCACCTCCGCCTCCCAGCTGGGAAGCGGAGCCGGCAACAGCGTGGGCGGGCGGGCAGCGGCGCGCGAGCCTGGGGACACCCTAGCTCTGCGCGCGTTGCTGGGGAAAGCCCGTGCGCGCGGGAAACCTCACCTCCGCCTCCCAGCTGGGAAGCGGAGCCGGCAACAGCGTGGGCGGGCGGGCAGCGGCGCGCGAGCCTGGGGACACCCTAGCTCTGCGCGCGTTGCTGGGGAAAGCCCGTGCGCGCGGGAAACCTCACCTCCGCCTCCCAGCTGGGAAGCGGAGCCGGCAACAGCGTGGGCGGGCGGGCAGCGCGCGCGAGCCTGGGCGCGAGCAACGGGGTGGGCGGGCGAAGGGCGGGCGGCAGTGGAAGCAAAAACTACATCTGCGCACGCGCAGATGGTGTTTTTACTTCCGCACCGCTACTTCGCTAAAAATCGATCATCGCGTGGGTTCCTGGAACGGAACCCTCGCGATGATCGAGGGTTCACTGTATAGCCAAGAAGGCTTCAAGAGTTGTAAACCTAATCCTACGTAGCTTCTGCTCTGGCAATCTCACACTACTTACCAGAGCTTACAAAACTTTTGCCAGACCCATCCTCAAATACAGCTCATCTGTTTGGAACCCATATCGCATCTCAGACATTAACACCCTTGAAAATGTCCCAAGATACTTCACCAGAAGAGCCCTTCACTCCTCCACTCGAAATAGAATATCCTATGAGACTAGACTTTCAATCCTGGGCCTAGAAAGTTTAGAACTAAGACACCTTAAACAAGATCTAAGTATTGCCCACAAGATCATATGCTGCAACGTCCTGCCTGTCGGCGACTACTTCAGCTTCAACCACAACAACACAAGAGCACACAACAGATTTTAACTTAATATTAACTGCTCCAAACTTGACTGTAAAAAATATGACTTCAGTAACCGAGTTGTCAAAGCGTGGAACTTATTACCGGACTCCATAGTGTCATCCCCAAACCCCCAACACTTTACCCTTAGATTATCTACGGTTGACCTATCCAGATTCCTAAGAGGTCAGTAAGGGGCGAGTACAAGTGCACTAGAGTGCCTTCCGTCCCCTGTCCTATTGCTCTCCTATATCTCCTATTCCTTTCTTCTATTCCTATATCTCTTCTACTATTCTTTCATTGATAGGTTCTATTACTATACCTTCTTTTCTATTATTTCTTAGATATATTTTACTATGAGTATCTCCAGTATAACCTTCTTCATGTATTTTACTATGTGTATATAGATATATACCCACTAAAACCCTCACTGTGTATTGGACAAAATAAATAAATAAATAAATACAAATAAAAATAAAAATAAATAAATAATATTCATTAATTGGTGGTTACAAACTGCCTGTTTGTGTGACAATGCCAAATTGACCTTGGATCAAAGGAAGTTAGAGTTAGACACACAGGAGTGGCCATCCAGAAATTCTCAGGGTGTAGTTAGGCTGGGAACTTTTTTTGGCGGGGGGAAATATACAAAAAACGTACAAGAGGAAGTTGATGGATGGCTATTTCCATATTGTTTCAACTGTTTCATCAAATACGTCCATGAAATCACCAAAAAGTTGCGTTCGGCTCAGATGAGGCTTTAAAGTTGCAATGTGCTTTTCATTTATCACGGGGATTTAATAAGAATTTATTTAATCTAAAAGCCGCCCAACTCCTGGTTATTTATCCCCATGGACTCTGTTTTTATCCTTTGAAGTCATGGAAACAAAAAGATTTTTTTAAAAAAATTAGAAGGTCGTTGCTGTTTGCTCTCTCAGCGATTTTCCTTTTGAAGGTGACCAGAATGAACAATGGAAGTGGCATTAATAAGAGAGGTGGTCCATTTGGTTTTCCTGGCCATCTTTGAAGACAGCTGCAGAAGGTAATTTTTGATGTGGAATGCTAACCTTTGGGTTGGATTTCCTTACATTATCTCGTGTTGATTCGAACTCTACTGTATTCTAGCAGAAAAGCCACCAGCGTTGACACCACTTTCATGTGGCATGTCAGAGAAAGGTGGATTTGTGTGAATAATACTGTAGAACAGGCATAGGCTGGGTTGTTATTTCAGTCTTATTTATTTATTTATTAATCAGATTTGTATGCCGCCCCTCTCTGCAGACTCGGGGCGGCTCACAGCAATAATAATACAATGTAAACAAATCTAATATTTAAGTTAATTTAAAACCCCAATTTAAAAACCAATCATACATACTAGCATACCATGCATAAATTTTATAAGCCTAGGGGGAAAGAAAGTATCAATTCCCCCATGCCTGACGACAGAGGTGGGTTTTAAGGAGCTTGCGAAAGGCTAGGAGGGTGGGGGCAACTCTGATATCCGGGGGGAGTTGGTTCCAAAGTGTCAGGGCTGCCACAGAGAAGGCTCTTCCCCTGGGTCACGCCAAACGACATTGTTTAGTTGACAGGACCCAGAGAAGGCCAACTCTGTGGGACTTAACTGGTCGCTGGGATTCGTGCGGCAGAAGGCGGTCCCGGAGATATACTGGTCCGATGCCATGAAGGGCTTTATAGATCATAACCAACACTTTGAATTGTGACCGGAAACTGATCGGCAACCAATGCAGACTGCGGAGTGTTGGTGTGACATGGGCGTATTTAGGAAAGCCCATGATAGCTCTCGCAGCTGCATTCTGCACGATCTGAAGTTTCCGAACACTTTTCAAAGGTAGCCCCATGTAGAGAGCATTACAGTAGTCGAGCCTCGAGGTGATGAGGGCATGAGTGACTGTGAGCAGTGACACCCGGTCCAAATAGGGCCGCAACTGGTGCACCAGGTGAACCTGGACAAACGACCCCCTCGCCACAGCTGAAAGATGTTTCTCTAATGTGAGCTGTGGATCGAGGAGGACCCCCAAGTTGCGGACCATGAAAGCAGATTGGGTGACTTTGAGTCAATCACTAGGAGACAGTGAGTTCTACTCCTGCCTTAGTCATAAGGGTTGTTACTGTGTGGAAAATAGGAGGAGGAAGGTCTGTTGAATATTGTTGCCGTCTTGAGTCATGAAAACAATAAAGGTGGGATTCTCTTTTTTTAATGAAGAATACAAATGAATAAGTTACAATTTCACTGGAGGTGAAGAGCTTGCATTTTTATAAATGGATCAGAAGAGATTTCTGTATCTTTTCTTGTAAACAATGATTCCGGTCCCCTTTAGCCCATGTAGGAAAGAGCAGATAACATCTAATTATTTGTAATTATACACAAATAAAACAAGATTACAAATGAGTCCCGAATAGGGCTTCAAAGTGTTTACCGAAATAAAAATAGTGTTTGCACTTTCCCGTTTTATATTATTTATTCTCCCCCCACCCCCCAAATGGCTCAAGCTGATTTAATGTGAAGAACATGAATATGTATTGGGAGTGTTAATTCTTTGGGGTTTTGAAAATTCTTACAACCACATAATTAAATGAGTGCCTTTAGAAATACTGATAAAACCCATTGCCATTCAAATATACGTACAAGACAACAGGGCTGCAAGCTCCAGGCATTTGAGAATACTTTGGCCACCAACCAGTGCTTATCGCAACATTTCCATCTTGGAAGATAAAATTTAATCATTTTTATTTAAATATAAATCAGAATTAATGCCCTTTCTTTCTTTTTTTTCTTTTCTTTTTTTAAAGAGATGCAAGGAACGGATCAGAATATCTTTATTTCTGGAGATATTTTGACACCATTGTCTTTATTTAAATTCCAGCCTTTGTTGTTCTTTTGGGGGGTCTCCTTTTAAATTCCTTTTCTCATCTTTCCTCTGCTCTACTACAGAGTGCTAGTTGAATTACTCTAGGTCTCTGACCCAAATTTTGCCCAGATCAAAGACATTTCTAACGGATACATAGGCTATTCTCCAGGGATGAAACCTGCAAATTGTGCATGAAAGAATTTTTTTTTCATGTTCTAAATACAGAAAATTGAAATTCTCAAATATCAGACTTAAAGAGTAGTTGGTGTATCCATTGTTGCCTCTTTTCTCAAATATATGCATCTCGTATCCATTTTTGCCTACATTTCTCTCTGTTATAAGTCTTTAAGAATATGTGCTTGTTGTTGTTTGGACGTTTTTACCCAACAGTTGACAACTCCAAGAACTGCAAATAGTGGTTGGTTGGTTGGTTGGTTGGTTGGTTGGTTGGTTGGTTGGTTGGTTGGTTGGTTGGTTGGTTGGTTCGTTCATTCATTCATTCATTCATTCCCACCTTTCTTATTTTTACAAGTATCTCAAGGTGGTAAACATTTCCAATATTCCCCTTTCCACCTCCTATTTTCTCCACAACAACAACCCTTTAAAGGTGAACTTGAAACTGAGACAGACAACTGGACCAAGGTCACCCAGCCAGCTTTCCAGCTTCAGGTAAGACTAGTACTCCATGTCTTCTGGTGATTGTCCCAAAGTTATCCAGGCAGCATGCTTACTTAAAGCAAAAGTAGACCAGGATTGGACTTTGAGCTTTGTAGGTTCAAGTTCTGCCTTAGGTAGGTGGGTAGGTAGGCAGGTAGGTAGGTAGAGAGAGAGAGAAAGAAAGAAGGAAGGAAAGAAAGAAGGAAAGAAAGAAAGAAGGAAAGAAGGAAAGAAAGAAAGAAAGAAAGAAAGAAAGAAAGAAAGAAAGAAAGAAAGAAAGAAAGAAGCCATCTGAATCCTCATAGAGTCCAGATGTTTGGAACCTCAACTTCCAACTTCAGATGCCACCATCAAGTTAGCTGGACCTAAAATTTCAAATATCCTATCTACTGTGATAATCAGGACTGTTCACATGTAGATTGGAAACAAGTTAAGACTTAGAAGTAAGAGTCATGATCATATAGCATGAGGTTTTGAAGACAAAATTGGACAACCTCTTGTTTGAAATGATATAGAGTTTCCTGCCGGAGCAGGGGGTTGGACTAGAGGATCTCTTGGTCCCTTCCAATTCTCCTATTATTCTTTAATCAGTTTCTAAATCTGATTTGATTTGCCTCCTCCTTTGCTGGTAATTATTCCATCCTCCCTTCCATTTGCTAAACAAGTCTGATCATTTCCAAGCCTATTAAAACTGCTTCTTGATATTCCTATTTTATTTAGCAGGTTGTGTTTTTCAGGAAGAGTTGTTTGTAACCAAATAAGCAGAGCCTGACCTGCTGGTAGGCTGGTAGTAACCATTAAAGTAGAGCCCTCCATTCATTTCTCTGCCAAAGACAAAGCATTGCTTGCTTAAATGGAGAGATAATACTGCGGTGGATTCTTTTAAATTTTTCATTACGATTATGTTTGCCCATTTAGGATATGCCCTCTAAGCTCAACTGCCTTGCGACTGTTTCTTTAAAGGAAATTCACAAATGGCACCAATTAAATTCTAGCAAACTAATTCTTGTATGTCATTTGTGTTTGTAGATATACATGAGAGAGAGAGAGAGAAGAAGAAAGAGATAATGAGTATTATTGGGAAAGCTTAATTTAACTTGGCAGTTGTTTGAAAGGGTAGCTTTGAAATGTTAATACCAGTGAAATTCCATGAGAATTTTGTGGTTACAACTGTACTATTCATTTTTCTTATGAATCTGTCTGTCTACCTGTAACAGGAGAAAACAACCCGGGCTTCTGTCTGTGGAGATTCTCAGTCATCCAGGTCATATAATTCCTTCCATTCTTCACCACTCAGTCAGAACTGAAAAAGCTTCTTGGATGAAAATCAAAACAACTTCAGGAAAAAACAAAGAAAGACTAGTTGTTGTTATTATTATTATTATTATTATTATTATTTATTATTTATTAGATTTGTATGCCGCCCCTCTCTGAAGACTCGGGTCGGCTCACAACAACAAAAACAGTACAAATCCAATAATTAAAACAGTTTTAAACCTTTAATATAAAAAACCAATCATACATCTCATACAAGCCATACCTAAAACAAAAACGGCCCAGGGGAATCAATTTCCCCATGCCTGACTGCAGAGATGGGCTTTAAGGAGTTTACAAAAGACAAGGAGGGTGGGGGCAATCCTAATCTCCGGAGGGAGTTGATTCCAGAGGGTCAGAGCCACCACCAAGAAGGCTCTTCCAATGGGGCACACAAGACAACATTGTTTCATCGACGGGACCCGGAGAAGGCCAACTCTGTGGAACCTAACCGGTCGCTGGGATTCATACGGCAGAAGGCAGTCCCAAAGTTGTCTTTTTAAAAACATCTTTGGGACAACCTGGGTGTATAAATATAGTTGTGATCCTTTGCCCTTGGCTATGACAGTTAAGACAAACAGAAACTCAAGTGAAAAGCGTTGTGGGGTATCTGGCTGAGGAATTCTCCACGATGGGATTCCTCACCGTCCTTCTGGGCGGCGGCATTTCGCGGTGTTCGAGCAAACGGCGAACCCGAACTTTACCCGAACTTTTTAAAAAGTTTGGGTTCAGGTTCAGCATGGCGAACACTGCAAAGTTCGGCACGAACCCGAACTTTGCAAGTTCGGTTCGCCCAACACTAGTCATAACCAGCACTTTGAATTGTGTCCGGAAACTAATTGGCAGCCAGTGCAGGCTGTGGAGTGTTGACAAGACTTGGGTTTATCTAGGAAGGCCCATGATTGCTCACGCGGCCGCATTCTACACGATCTGAAGTTTCCAAACACTCTTCAGAGGTAGCCCCATGTAATAATAATAATAATTTATTAGATTTGTATGCCGCCCCTCTCCGAAGACTCGGGGCGGCTCACAACAACAATAATAACAATTATTATTATAACTTGGGCCAGATTATCTCCGGGACCGCCTTCTGCCACACGAATCCCAGCGACCAGTTAGGTCCCACAGAGTGGGCCTTCTCCGGGTCCCATCAACTAAACAATGTCGGTTGGCGGGGCCCAGGGGAAGAGCCTTCTCTGTGGCGGCCCCGGCCCTCTGGAACCAACTCCCCCCCAGAGATTAGAAGAGCCCCCATCCTCCTTGCCTTTCGTAAGCTCCTCAAAACCCACCTCTGCCATCAGGCATGGGGGGACTAAGATATTCTTTTTCCCCTAGGCTTCTACAATTTATGCATGGTATGTCTGTATGTATGATTGGTTTTATAACAAGGGTTTGTAGCTGTTTTAGTATTGGATTTTTACAGTCTGTTTTTATCACTGTTGTTAGCCGCCCCGAGTCCACGGAGAGGGGCGGCATACAAATCCCATAGTTAGTTAGATAGATAGATAGATAGATAGATAGATAGATAGATAGATAGATAGATAGATAGATAGATAGATAGATGATAGACAGACAGACAGACAGACAGACAGACAGACAGACAAATAAATGTTACAATGGAAAACAAATCTAATATTAAAATGTAGAGAGCGTTGTAGTAGTCGAACCCCGATGGGTCATTATTTCAGTGCAATTTTTAACCCAGGGGTAGATGTGCTCCCGTGTGTGTCTAGAAATTCCCAGGGAGGAAGTGTCCTCTCCTTGTCCAAAAAGATCAATCTTGAGAGTGGATCGTTTCCACCTTAGGCTTGTTGCGCAGCCCTGATATCTCACACACTCTGAGACTTGCAATGCACGTTGCATTCCAACAAGCTAATTATAGGATAAATGCTGTCACTTAACTAAGCAGCGAGCATGTCTTCTCAGCATGGAGCTATCATATTATATACTTTTTCTGTCTGTGCTGTAATTAACAGGATGAAAATATTACTGCCAGACGCCATAAAAATTAATGGATTATCTTAATTGTCTTTTCAGCTCAGGTAGCACCTATCTTTTTTTTAACTGTTCTAATTCTCTCTCTCTTTCTCTCTCTCCCTTTCTTTCCCTTCCTTCCTTTCTTTCTCTTTCTCCCTCTCTTTCATTTTTTCTCTCTTTGTATCTTCCTTCCTTCCTTCCTTCTTTCTTTCCTTTTTTCTTTCTTTCCTTCTTTCCTTCCTTCCTTCTTTCCTTCCTTCCTTCTTTCCTTCCTTCTTTCTTTCCTTCCTTCTTTCTTTCTTTCCTTCCTTCCTTCCTTCCTTCTTTCTTTCTTTCCTGAACTTACCATTCCTGTTCCCTCTTTTTCACCTTTTAATCATTTCTTTTGATTCCCTTCCTGGCTCTTTTGAACTCTTCTTATAAAATCATCCTTGAGATTTATTGACTTGTGCTAGCTAGTAAAAGTTGAACTCGTGTCAGTTTTTTAAAAAGAATGCTACAGGAAGGTTTGATAAGGAACAGTCAATTTTTGAGTGTGTTTAGCATCCTGTTTCCCAGGCTGGTGAAATCTTAACTCCTTTAAGTCTGTGTTACATAATTTATCCAATACTGCCACCATTCCTCTTTTTTACAAACTTATCTCTACCTTCGCAATGCTTACAAATTTATCTATTTTTATTTTCTATCCCTTCATAAAATTTCCCCTGGATTTTATAAAACTCTGAACCTTTTTTATTTTTATCTTTAATTTTCTATTCATTTCAGCACAATCCATAATCTTCCTTAAAACCTCTCTATCTGTTGGTATTCTATTCCATTTCCAATTCTGTGCATATACAATTCTAGCAGCAGTCACTGTATGAACAATTACATTTGTTTCTTCTTTATTCAATTTATCAGGCAAAATACCTAACAAGAATATTTCAGGTTTTAACTCAAGATTTCACACACTCACATTTTTGGTGCTAGGTGAACTGGTAGGTAAATTATGTGAATCCCACCTCTGGCCTGTAGCGATACTGGGATTACTAACTTCATTTCCGTATGTCAAGTGAAACACTCGGGTTACAGGAAGAAAAACAAGCTAGCCCTTAAAAAGAGAAGAATGCCAGCTTGAAGCAGGTAAGCGGGAACAGGGATTTTGGATTGTCTACCTCAACATTGACAGCAGGACCTACACAGATGGCAAACAGATTGTACACATGTTTTCCTCTCTGGAAGGCATCCTCCATGCCCATCAGGAGTTCCCAGTCAGATTCCAAAACTTGCTGAGTGATTGCTTTGAGAGAATGAGATGTGCTGAAAACACTGGAATGACAACCCTGTAACAACGTCTCAAGGCAAAAAAGTCAAGCCTGTTTGATGCTTAGTTTTTTTTTAAAATTATTTTATCAGTGGGGTAGGAGATACCTGAAAACTTTTGCATTGGGCTCCTCCTCCTCCTCCTCCTCCTCCTCCTCCTTCTTCTTCTTCTTCCTCTTCTTCCTCTTCCTCTTCTTCTTCCTCTTCCTTTTCTTCTTCTTCCTTTTCTTCTTCCTTTTCTCCTTCTCTTCTTCTTCTTCCTCCTCTTCTTCTTCCTCCTCCACCACCTCCTCCTCCTCCTCTTCCTTTTCTTCTTCTTCCTTTTCTTCTTCTCTTCCTCTTCTTCTTCTTCCTCCTCCTCCTCTTCTTCTTCTTCTTCCTTTTCTTCTTCTCTTCTTCTCTTCCTCTTCTTCCTCCTCCTCCTCCACCTCCTCCTCTTCTTCCTCTTCTTCTTCTTCTTCTTCTTCTTCTTCTTCTTCTTCTTCTTCTTCTTCTTCTTCTATTCCCTCCTCCTCCTCCTCCTTCCTCCCTCCTTTCTCCTCCTCCTCTTCTTCTTCTTCCACCTCCTCCTTCTCCTCCTCCTTCTCCTCCTCCTCCACCTCCTCCTCCTCCTCCTTCTTTGCATGCTTCCCACATTCCCATGGTTTTTGACTCGATGCAAGTTTCTATCACAGCATCTCACACCGCGCCTGATCTTTCTGCCCTGCCTCTGGAGCCCTTCTCGTTTTGACACTCTTATCCAAGAGCCGGTTCAAGCTTTTGAGCTGGAATAACATTTCTCTTCTGATTATGCTTGAACCTGTTGGAGTAAAACGCTCTGAAACATAATTTGTGACAGGTCATGGCTTTGAAGATCTATCAGTCACATTGAGCATTTCAGGAGCGTGTCAAGCAGATGAAGGGCAGGAAGGAGGGAGAGAGGGGAATGCTTGAAAAAGCCTAGTTTCCATCTCTTATTTTGGCTGCTGTAGCAATCTTTATAGCAGATGGATTAAGGAGACCCAACAGTAATTTTCTAATAGATGATTTCTCCTGGCTGGTTTTAGGGGAAAGCTGTAGAGAGCAGCAATTGAATATGGAAGATGCTTATCTTATTACCCAGTTATACGTCTCCACCCCATGTCCAGTCAACGAAGCAGTGGAAGTGATGTGCCGGTGCCTGGAGGCTGTTGGGGCCTGGATGGGTGTCAACAAACTCAAACTCAACCCAGACAAAACGGAGTGGCTGTGGGTCTTGCCTCCCAAGGACAATTCCATCTGTCCGTCCATTACCCTGGGGGGAGAATCATTGACCCCCTCAGAGAGGGTCCGCAACTTGGGCGTCCTCCTCGATCCACAGCTCACATTAGAGAAACACCTTTCAGCTGTGGCGAGGGGAGCATTTGCCCAGGTTCGCCTGGTGCACCAGTTGCAGGGAGTCACTGCTCACAGTCACTCATGCCCTCATCACCTCGAGGCTCGACTACTGTAACGCTCTCTACATGGGGCTACCTTTGAAAAGTGTTCGGAAACTTCAGATCGTGCAGAATGCAGCTGCGAGAGCAATCATGGGCTTTCCCAAATACGCCAATGTTACACCAACACTCCGCAGTCTGCATTGGTTGCCGATCAGTTTCCAGTCACAATTCAAAGTGTTGGTTATGACCTATAAATCCCTTCATGGCACCGGGCCAGATTATCTCAGGGACCACCTTCTGCTGCACGAATCCCAGCGACCAGTTAGGTCCCACAGAGTGGATCTTCTCCGGGTCCCGTCAACCAAACAATGTCGCTTGGCGGGACCCAGAGGAAGAGCCTTCTCTGTGGCGGTCCCGGCCCTCTGGAACCAACTCCCCCCAGAGATTAGAATTGCCCCCACCCTCCTTGCCTTTCGAAATCTGCTTAAAACCCACCTCTGCCGCCAGGCATGGGGGAACTGAGATACAATTCCCCCTAGGCCTTTACAATTTTATGCATGGTATGTCTGTATGTATGATTGGTTTTTATATAATGGGTTTTTAACTGTTTTTAGTATTGGATTTTGTTATACAGTATAATGTTTTATTGCTGTTGTTAGCTGCCCCGAGTCTGCGAAGAGGGGCGGCATACAAATCCAATAAATAATAATAATAATAATAATAATAATAATAATAATAATAATAATAACAACAATAATAATAATAATAATCATCATCATCATCATCATGTTCATTCTAGCAGCAGCAATCAAAAGGAGGGGAGATTATTCTTGAAACCCTAAAGATCAGTTTTTCTAGCACAATAGAGAACATTGGACTACATGAATCACTGGTGGACGGCAATTTATACCTCTGTAGGTCCAGTCTCAAGTGTGGAAAGAAGCATCCACATTACTGGCCAACCATTATTCACAGGGGAAAAATTCCACTTATATCTGACTGATGATTATGGGCATCACGTTGCTGTCAACTCTTAACAACCACATAAAGAGATCTTCTCCCGGGTGAGCTATCATCACCCAGACCTTTTATATCTTCCAAAGATGCATTTGCACCCAACAATAGCAAAATGTGTGTCACGGTTCCAAGTAAAACATCCATAACAAACAGAACTGCGAGGCAAGCAGGTCCCTCAAAGAACAGGTTTATTGGATATATCATATTAGCACAGATTGGTGAAAACTGACTCTAAAGGTGCTGGTGGTTTTCACCTAATTAAAAGTAAAAGCCCTGTCCCCATTTTCCCAGGCAATCAGTCATATGGGTCAAACAAGTTGCTATCTGGTTGCTTGGAAATTTCCCTCCTCCTCCTCTCTTCAGCTGCCGGTGGGAATGTCCTTGGTTCTCAGGAGAAACTATTTTGTTTTGGCTACAAAGCCATAACTATGTCTATTTCTTCCCTCCCTTATTCCTCATCACCATTGTGGCAACACTGAAGCCTCCAAGATGGCCTCAGTCAGGCCAACTTCAGATTTGACAATGTGCTCTATCAATCTCTTTTCTTTTCTGCTATCTTTTTTGTCCAGATTTACAGAGGGTCTCCTGCTGGAGCAGGGGATTGGGCTACTAGTCTAATGTTTGCTTCCATTTGTTTGCACTCTATAACTATAATTAAGTGTTGTACCTTATAATTCTTGAAAAATTTAACCTCTTTTTTTTAATGTACACTGAGAGCATATGCACCAAAGACAAATTCCTTGTGTGTCCAATCATACTTGGCCAATAAATAATTCTCTTCTCCTCTCCTCTCTTCTCCTTTTCTCTTCTCTTCTCCTCTCCTCTCTTCTCCTTTTCTCTTCTCTTCTCCTCTCTTCTCCTTTTCTCTTCTCCTTTTCTCTTCTCCTCTCCTTTTCTCTTCTCTTCTCTTCTCCTCTCCTCTCTTCTCCTTTTCTCTTCTCTCCTCTCTTCTCCTTTTCTCTTCTCTTCTCTCTTCTCCTTTTCTCTTCTCCTCTCCTCTCTTCTCTTCTCCTCTCCTTTTCTCTTCTCTTCTCCTCTCCTCTCTTCTCTTTTTCTCTTCTCTCCTCTCTTCTCCTTTTCTCTTCTCTTCTCCTCTCCTCTCTTCTCCTTTTCTCTTCTCTTCTCCTCTCTCCTCCTCTCCTCTCTTCTCCTTTTCTCTTCTCCTCTCCTCTCTTCTCCTTTTCTCTTCTCTTCTCCTCTCCTCTCTTCTCCTTTTCTCTTCTCTTCTCCTCTCTTCTCCTTTTCTCTTCTCTTCTCTTCTCCTCTTCTCTCCTCTCCCCTCCTCTCTTTTCCTTTCCTCCATGTTCCAATATTCTGTTCCGTTCTTTTCTTTTCTGTTCCATTCCAGAAGCCCTCCAAGGTTCCTTCCAATTCTGTTATTCTGTTAAAGGCAATGCTCCACTCAACCCAAATGACTGGAGAATGACGAAGGATCAAGATGTTCCAGCCTGGTCCCTTTGTGTGTTTCTATGAGTGGGAAAAACATAGCAGGATAGAGGAAGTTGTTACGTGATATGGGAATGAGATGGAAGAACCTCTCTTTAGGAGAACTGAGAATTGCGCCGTTGCAAAGCTGGTAATGGAAAACAGATGTTATGTAGCTCCGGACAGGAAAGATTAAATAGCCAATCTCAGTTCAGAAGGCTGAAGTTTCTGACATGAGGTGACCCCCTCCCACCTCTTTCCTCAAAGAGTAGCTCAACAGTTCATGGTTGATGATGACCTCCAAACAGGCTTGGGTATGCTATCTAGCCACTGTGGAAGTCTCGGTGGCGTAGTGGTTAGAGTGCAGTACTGCAGGCTACTTCTGCTGACCATCAGCTGATTGCAATTTGGCAGTTCGAATCTCACCAGGCTCAAAGTTGACTCAGCCTTCCATCCTTCCGAGGTGGGTAAAATGAGGACCCAGTGTCAGGGGCAATAGGCTGACTCTGTAAAACCGCTTAGAGAGGGCTCTAAAGTGCTATGGAGTGGTATATAAGTCTAAGTGCTATTATTATTATTATTATTATTATTATTATTATTATTATTATTTATTGGATTTGTATGCCGCCCCTCTCCGCAGACTCGGGGCGGCTAACAACAGTGGTAAAACAACATGAACAATCCAATTAATAAAAACAACTTTAAAAAACCCTTATTATAAAAAAACCCAAACATACACACAAACATACCATGCATAACTTGTAGTAGCCTAGGGGGAAAGGATAACTTAACTCCCCCATGCCTGGCGACAAAGGTGGGTCTTAAGTAATTTGCGAAAGACAAGGAGGGTGGGGACCGTTCTAATCTCTGGGGGGAGTTGGTTCCAGAGGGCCAGGGCCGCCACAGAGAAGGCTCTTCCCCCAGGGCCTGCCAAACGACATTGTTTGGTCGACGGGATCTGGAGAAGGCCAACTCTGTGGGACCTTATCGGCCGCTGGGATTCGTGCGGTAGAAGGCGGTTCCGGATGTATTCTGGCCCAATGCCATGTAGGGCTTTAAAGGTCATTACCCACACTTTGAATTGTCACCGGAAACCGATCGGCAGCCAGTGCAAGCCGCGGAGTGTTGCAGAAACGTGGGCGAATCTAGGAAGCCCCACGATGGCTCTCGCGGCCGCATTCTGCACGATCTGAAGTTTCCGAACACTTTTCAAAGGTAGCCCCATGTAGAGAGCGTTGCAGTAATCGAACCTCGAGGTGATGAGGGCATGAGTGACTGTGAGCAGTGACTCCCTGTCCAAATTGCTAGTACTATGGAAACTCAAGGAACTAGAATTAAGGTGGGGGTTGAGGGCACAATGGAAGACAAAGGAAAAGAGAGCCTATTTAGTGATTTGAACTGTCTACTCAAGGACTTGAACTAATCTCTCTGGGTTTTAGCCTAGATCGCGGCAGCATAATTGCCTGGTTATAAGAGGTTGGCTAGAGAGAGGCTGTCTAATGCCCTTTCAATCTTCAGTACATAAATCCATTTTTATTAAATTCAGTGTTTCCTCTCTGGACTGCGAAAAGAAAACCAAACCCACTTGACCTTCTGAGTGGGAAGGAGCAGGAGTTTACCTGGTGCTCTTCTTATCAGTAAAATAATATTTATGAACAGAAAGTGATCTTAATCCTGAAACCTTCTCAACTTCAATATTATAAAGACAAAATCAATTGAGGTGGCTGGGATGGGCGAAGAACTGAGAAGCACTGTTTGTGATAAGGCTGTCACCTTTTGGGATTCATCTCCTGTGGCTGAGATGGAGAAGATGTAGGACAGCCAGAAAGTCAGGACATGAATTGAGAGATTGGCTTGTTAGACATCAAAATTGCTTGGTAGAGTTCTCAATCTGTATAGAAGGGAAATGGGGGACATGATCGAAACATTTAAATATGTTAAAGGGTTAAATAAGGTTCAGGAGGGAAGTGTTTTTAGTAGGAAAGTGAACTCAAGAACAAGGGGGCACAATCTGAGGTTAGTTGGGGGAAAGATCAGAAGCAACATGAGAAACATAGAAACATAGAAGACTGAGGGCAGAAAAAGACCTCCTGGTCCATCTAGTCTGCCCTTATACTATTTCCTGTATTTTATCTTACAATGGATATATGTTTATCCCAGGCATGTTTAAATTCAGTTACTGTGGATTTACCAACCACGTCTGCTGGAAATTTGTTCCAAGGATCTACTCCTCTTTCAGTAAAATAATATTTTCTCACGTTGATCTTTCCCCCGACTAACTTCAGATTGTGTCCCCTTGTTCTTGTGTTCACTTTCCTATTAAAAACACTTCCCTCCTGAACCTTATTTAACCCTTTAACATATTTAAATGTTTCAATCATGTCCCCCCTTTTCCTTCTGTCCTCCAGACTATACAGATGGAGTCCATTAAGTCTTTCCTGATACGTTTTATACTTAAGACCTTCCACCATTCTTGTAGCCCGTGTTTGGACACGTTCAATTTTGTCAATATCTTTTTGTAGGTGAGGTCTCCAGAACTGAATATTATTTGACTGAAAGAGTAGTAGATGCTTGGAACAAACTTCCAGCAGATGTGGTTGGTAAATCCACAGGAACTGTATGTAAACATGCCTGGGATAAACATAGATCCATCCTAGGATAAAATACAGGAAATAGTATAAGGGCAGACTAGATGGACCATGAGGTCTTTTTCTGCCGTCAATCTTCTACGTTTCTATTTGTTTGCTTGTTTATATCCCAAATAAGAATTACAAATAAGCCAAGGTGGAAAAACGTAACCAAAATATCTTCCTCTTCCTATTTTCCTCCCAACAGCAACGCTGCGATGCCACCAGAAACCTAGCTGGGATCTGAAAGAGTTTGAAACTGGGAACTTGAAAATAATCCAGTTTTTTCCCCCCAATTTTGATTCTGCTGCATGAGGAATGACTTAGTTTGCCAAGTCCAGTTCAAATAAAACTCCAGAGGGGAGTTTCAAAGCTCATAAAGATTCCTTTTCAATGATTTCCTGATGAGTCATAAGTACAATGGCCATATTTTCTTGGGGGGGGGGGGGAAATAAAGGACAGATTTGAATAAAGAGGGCAAAATAGAAAGAGGATCGTAAGAATTTTTTTTAAAAAAAAAATGTTTACATTTATAACTTTGTTTTACAAAAGAAAATTCAAGAGCCCAACCATGAAAATAAATACCAGAATCAAAAAATTCTGAAAGGCAGCTTTCTAAAATAAAGGGCTGTTTTTTTTATAATAAGGGACATATGGCTGTTATAATCATAGGTGAAGACCCTTCGTTGAGAGAATATCAACTTTGTCTTTATGGGTTATTTTAGTTCCCATACTTCAAATGTAAGGATAAACTAATTGAGGAAGCTGGCAGAGGATAATTCAGGACAGAGCTATGTGATGGGCAGTTTATCTTCAAAGCAAGGATCAAAGCTGTCCATCTTCACAATCAAAGAGAGATTCATCTCTCCATCCAGTTCAAATTGAACGGTCTGCCATTTTGTTTCTTGATGGAGACTATTCAGTATCTTGAACAAATTTTGGCCTGTATGTTACAATGCTACAGCTACTATTTAAGATGGCCAGAATTAGCTGAACAAGCTTGAATCCATCTAAGGCTGGTCTTTATTTTGGGGGCTCTCACAAATAAGGTAGTGGAGTTCACTTAAAGGTGAACACAAAACTTTCTTGGATGAGGGAAGATGTCGAAACATTTACTTCAAAAAGAAGTGGTGTTTTTGAGGCCTACCCCCTGCTCTCAAAGGTCCTTTTTCCAAGGGAAACTGGACTTCATTTTTCCTTAAAGATGTTTTGCCTCTCATCCAACAAAGCTTTTTCAGAACTGAAGAATGAGAAGAAAAGTGAAGTCCAATTGCCTTTTAAAAAAGCACTTTTGGGACAACAATGACCTGGACGATTGAGAATCTCCATAGACATCAACCTCCTGCTCCTTGCCACCACTGATAGGCATTCAATAACCTTTCCTTCATTAAATCCAGTTAACATCTATTTTATTTTATTTTTTATTTTATTTATTCATTTGTCCAATACACAAATACATAGGAAGAAAAATAGACATGTAGTAATATATATAAGGGTAAAAGTGAACTTAGAGGAGAGGATATATGAAAGGAAGAGAATATATATGAGAAGTGAGAGAAAGGAAAGACAATTGGACAGGGGACGAAAGGCACACCAGTGCACTTATGTACGCCACTTACTGGCCTCTTAGGAACCTGGAGAGGTCAATCGTGGAGAGTCTAAGGCAGAAATGTTGGGGGTTAGGGGTTGACACAATTGAGTCCGGTAATGAGTTCCACGCTTCGATAACTCGATTGTTGAAATCATATTTTTTACAGTCAAGTTTGGAGCGGTTCGTATTAAGTTTGAATCTGTTGTGTGCTCTTGTGTTGTTGCGGTTGAAGCTAAAGTAGTCATTGACCAGTAGGACGTTGCAGCATATGATCTTGTGGGCAATACTCAAATCGTGTTTTAGGCGCCGTAGTTCTAGGCTTTCTAGGCCTAGGATTGTTAGTCTATTTTCATAGGATATTCTGTTTCGAGTGGAGGAGTGAAGGGCTCTTCTGGTGAAGTATCTTTGGACATTTTCAAGGGTGTTGATGTCTGAGATGTGGTATGGGTTCCAGACAGATGAGCTGTATTCAAGGATGGGTCTGGCAAAAGTTTTGTAGGTTCTTGTGAGTAGTGTGAGATTGCCTGAGCAGAAGCTGCGTAGGATCAGGTTAACAACTCTAGAAGCTTTTTTGGCGATATTGTTGCAGTGGGCTTTAGCACTTAGGTCATTCGATATTAGTATTCCAAGGTCTTTTACTGAGTGTGGGTTGGCAGTGAGAGATTGTTTATTCAGTTCGTATGTGCAGTTTGGATTCTTTTTGCCGATGTGGAGGGTAGAGCATTTGTTGGTTGATATCTGAAGTTGCCAGGTATTAGACCAGTCTGAGACAACGTCCAGGTCTTTTTGGAGAGTGAGTGTGTTGTCAGTGGTGTTGAAAAGTTTCACATCGTCGGCAAAAACATCTCCTGAAGATGATTGCAATCTTCCCATTGGCTTCACCCCAAGAATTTTCCAAAGATTGGATAAACCAAGCTGCTTTGGAGGAAGGAAGCCTCTCCTTCAGAATTCTCAGATATATTCTGAACTATGATCTCTTTTTTTAATATCAGTGCCTTTTCTGAATAAAGAACAAGAATCTTTGTGTTAGATTCCTAGAAGAAATAACCACCCCCTCTTTTCTCTTCCTCTTAAAACACACACACACAACCAAACAATTATTTTCTTTTCTGCCTTGAATCTTTTGTGGGTGGGAAAACATTTTGCAACTGGATGAAGATGGAGTTCCAAATCCCTAATGACTCTTAGCATCCCGGGGATATATTTTACCATTCTATTTGGGATATGAATAACAAGGAGGATCTTCATGTTTTCATATGATTCAAGTGGGAACTTGCATCCTCCCAAATGTGCTGGTTTTCTTTATGCAGAAGTCAAAGCTTGGCAGAGAATTTAAACATGTTAATTTACATGCAAAAATGCAAATTTGTAAACCAGGATTATAACTGAACTACAGTAGGAAGACACCAATATAGTTCAGCTAAGATGCTATTTGGTTAGTTGCCCAGGTGTTCAAGTTCAATGGGACAATCTAATGAGGCTATTTAGAAACACAGAAACATAGAAGATTGATGGCAGAAAAAGACCTCCTGGTCCATCTAGTCTGCCCTTATACTATTTCCTGTATTTTATCTTAGAATGGATCTCTGTTTATCCCAGGCATGTTTACGCTTGTTCAAAGCATCTACTAATCTTAGATAGATACTGTAGATAGGTAGGTAGGTAGGTAGATAGATAGATAGATAGATAGATAGATAGATAGATAGATAGATAGATAGATAGAAACATAGAAGATTGACAGCAGAAAGAGACCTCCTGGTCCATCTAGTCTGCCCTTATACTATTTCCTGTATTTTATCTTACAATGGATATATGTTTATCCCAGGCATGTTTAAATTCAGTTACTGTGGATTTACCAATCACGTCTGCTGGAAGTTTGTTCCAAGCATCTACTACTCTTTCAGTCAAATAATATTTTCTCACGTTGCTTCTGATTTTCCCCCCAACAATTTGGAACCCCGTTGTTAAATTTAAGTAAGACAATACAACTATTGAACAAAGGAATAGGAAGGAAGATCCTAACACATCTGATGAGACTTACTTTGAAGAGGCTACAATGCCCCGTTTTTTCTGCAGCTCGTTTGCTAGAAAGGACCACATCTGGTCCATCTAGATTACAATCTCACCACACTGTCCTTTATTTTTAAAAGATGGTAACTTGGCACATACTACAAAGGTCTCAACAGGTGGTCTTTCCTTTCCTTGCACACATGGGCAAAGGTGGAAATACACACCCCTTGTACTCTCACAATTCCAGCTCTGTGCGACGCAAAAGAACAAGCCATCCATTCTCCACATCAAGCAATTTCTAATCAGTTTGGGATTTATTCCTTTGTGGACTCCTGGATCATACTGTTCTTTTTGGGACAACGTTATTATTCAGGGGCTAATTAGAACTCATTTTAATGTCTTCTGGGCAACTCAACCCCCTTAAAAAAATAGATAGAAATCAAACGTTGGGTTTAACTGCCTTGACTTTGTTTGTTTCTGCATTCTTTTCAACTTCTCTTCACTGTTTTAGATCTGACTTGATGTAATTTTAATGCATAGATTTGTCTGAGTGGATTTTTATAGCATGTTTGCATTTTTTCACAGCCATTTATCTTATTTTTCACAAAAGTATCTGCTAAAACAGCCCAGATAATTTCATAATGATAATGAACACTGGGTGCTATCCCAAAAGCACTGGGATTACGTTTGAAACAGCTTAAAACTGACAAAATCACCATCAGTCAAATGCAAAAATCCACACTCCATAGTTCCACACATATATGTCCAAAATATACTACTACTACTACTACTACTACTACTACTACTACTACTACTACTACACTTAAAAGCAGCCATACATCTCATACAAACCATACATAAAATGAAATGGTCCAGGGGAATCAATTTCCCCATGCCTGATGACAAAGGTGGGTTTTAAGGAGTTTGCGAACTTGTTTTTGTTTATTGTTGTGTTGTTGTTGTTGTTGTTATGATTATGATTATGATTTTGATTTTGATTATGATTTTGATTTTGATTTTGATTTTGATTATGATTTTGATTATGATTTTGATTATGATTTTGATTATGATTTTGATTATGATTTTGATTATGATTTTGATTTTGATTATTATGATTATTATGATTATTATGATTATTATGATTATTATGATTATTATGATTATTATGATTATTATGATTATTATGATTATTATGATTATTATGATTATTATGATTATTATGATTATTATGATTATTATGATTATTATGATTATTATGATTATTATGATTATTATGATTATTATGATTATTATGATTATTATCATTATTATCATTATTATCATTATTATGATTATTATGATTATTATCATTATTATTATCATTATTATTATCATTATTATTATCATTATTATTATTATTATTATTATTATTACTACTACTACTACTTTGTTATTACCCGACATCTATCATGGCCAATTGTGTTGAATGATATTCATGTACAGTGGTCCCTTGACCTTCGAGGGGGAAATGTTACAAGACTGTCCGCGAAAGTCAAATTTCCGCAAAGTGGAGACACTCCCTTCCTTCCTTCCTCCCCCTCCCTCCCTCCTCCATTCCTGGTTTTACTTACCCCCAGAACCCAAAGGAGCAACGGGGTGGTAAGCTGGGGGCTTTGCTGTGCTTGCTGCCGGCGTCTCCTATGGTGGCGGCGGCAGCAGCACCGGTGCTTAGGGTCGGGGCAGGGGAAGGGGAAGCTCAAGGCAAGAGGGATCCAGGCCAGGACTCGAAGCCGGGAGTCCAGTCCTGTCAGCTGGGAGGTCGGACGCTACCACGAAGGGAGACGGCGGGCGACAGTAAACGATGGTGGCGGAAAAAGAGGCAGCCGCCACTGACACCGAGCTGTGGGCGGAGGCTACTGGAGGGTTGTAACGGGCCCACCGCAACAATACCCACAGCATTGGGTAGTCAGTTAGGGTGGTCTTGTCTGCCCGCAAGGCTTGGCTTCAAGTGGAGAATACCAACACTCAGAGAATTAAAAGGGTGGGATCGGGAGGCTGGGGCGGAAGCGGGCTATACCACAGGTTTTGAAAACCCGTGGTATAGCCTTTCCGCGAAAGTCGGACCCGCGAAAGTCTAGGGACCACTGTATGTTGATTGGGTGGTCAAATGGTGGGGTTTTAATTTGCGGTTTTGTAAAATATAGTTTTAGACTTTAATATTTGGCTTTTTAATTGTATACTGTATGTATTTTAATGTTATTGTAAGCCTCCCCAAGTCCTTTGGGATTGGGCGGCATAGAAGTCGAATTAAATAAATTATTATTACTATTAACAAAACAACAACGACAATAATACAGCCTATTAAAAGTCCAAAAGAAGAAATAACCTTTTAAATGTCCCGTCACCCCCACACACACCTCTGATTATCTTTCTTCTGCCCTGTAGGAGCATGGCTTATAATCTTCCAGATGGCCATACATTTCTGATTCATATTGGTTATGGTTGGTGTGCAAATGTCTCCCTTTTGATCCGTGCGGACATTCTTCGATTCTGGAGCACCTCGTGCACGAGGTCTGTTTCTCCAAATGTTTCCAATTTCCATGATCAAAGAGCTGCCGTAAACAGGCTTGCTTATTTACAGCGATGTGTCTAGATCAAAGGTTAACCTCTTATGTATGGAATATTGGTTTTTCTAGCATTGGTTTAACACCCTGCATGCAACGCGCTTAGGAGCCATCGCTTAAAGATACGCCGTCGTCTTTAATAAAAAGGAAACAATGCTTCCCCTTATTCCTTGAAGCAGGATATGTTTCCAGCAGGAAAGGGGTTTTTGTGAATCTTGGCCTGTTCTTAGAGGGGAGAAGAAAGCTGATCAAAGAGAAAAAGATGTAGCGAAAAGATTGAACTGAAGAATCTGATTGACTGAAGTTATTTGGGCAATTTCGGAACACGAGCCATGGGCTGTTGAGGGTGAGAAGGAATATGGCTGGTGAGATTAACTCTTTGGATGACCTTTATCGCAACAGGCATGTTTTTGAAGGGTCCTTGATGGTTTCTGAACTTGAAATTTCATTACCCAACTAGGAAACTTCATCAGTGCTAGCATGATAGAATAGAATTTTTTTTATTGGCCAAGTGTGATTGGACACACAAGGAATTTGTCTTGGTGCATATGCTCTCAGCGTACATAAAATAAAATATACATTTGTCAAGAATCATGTGGTACAACACTTAATGATTGTCATAGGGGTCAGATAAGCAATGAAGAAGCAATATTAATAAAAAATCTTAGGATATAAGCAACAAGTTACAGTCATACAGTCAACATGGGAGGAAATGGGTGAGAGGAATGATGAGAAAAACTAGTAGAATAGAAGTGCAGATTTAGTAGAAAGTCTGACAGTGTTGAGGGAATTATTTGTTTAGTAGAGTGATGGCGTTCGGAAAAAACCTGTTCTTGTGTCTGGTTGTCTTGGTGTCTTGAGGGTAGGAGTTGAAACAGTTTGTGTCCAGGATGTGAGGGGGTCAGTAAATATTTCCCCCGCCCTCTTTTTGACTCATGCAGTATACAGGTCCTCAATGGAAGGCATGATGATGCTAACTGAGAAACCTAGCAATGATTACCTAGTTTGGGTAGTGAAATTTGTACGAGAAAACCATCAGAGAGCACCAAGGACCTCACAGTCCTCCTTCTCCTCTTCCTCCTCCTTCTCCTCTCCCTCCTCTTCCTCCTCCTCCTCTTTCTCCTCCTCCTCCTCCACTTTCTCCTCCTCCTCCTCCTCCCTGAAAACCCTACTCTTTACTAACACTGATGATGTTACTTACTTGGGTAATGAAACAAGAAAATAACCAAGCTCAGAGAACACCATCATTTTAATACTGCCCAAAACTGTCAAACTATTCATTAAGGCTGCATTACTATTACTATTAATATTATCATCGTTCCTATCACTCATCTCCTCCCACTTATGACTGTATGACTGTAACTTGTTGCTTGTATCCTTACAATTTATATTAATATTGATTGTTTCCTCATTGCTTATTTGACCCCCTATGACAATCATTAAGTGTTGCACCTTGACAAATGTATCTTATCCTTTTATGTACACTGAGAGCATATGCACCAAAGACAAATTCCTTGTGTGTCACTCCACCAATAAAGAATTCTCTTCTCTTCTCTTCCCTTCTCTTCCCTTCTCATCGAGGAAACAGTTTGACTCTTGGAATTGTGGGTGATATATGGTTGGAGGTTTTCAAGAAAAGATTGGAGAACCATTTGATTGGGATGGTGTCCTGTCTTCAGGGTATCTTTTAGCTGTTGCTCTTAACCACATTGCATGGAGGTTGTTAAACCGATACTAGAAATTAATAAGCCATACATAAGTTGTAAGCCTTTGATCTAGACCAAAGGTCTTCAAACTTGGCAATTTTAAGACTTGTGGACTTCAACTCAGTCAGCTATGCTGGTTGGAGAATTCTAGAGGAGTTGAAATCCACAAGTCTTAAAGTTGTCAAGTTTGAAGACCTGTGAGCGAGACACATCATTACAAGATCTCCAATCTCCCTTCCAGCTTTATGATTCTAGGACTTTAGGCTGGTGATAGTCAACATAGATCTTTCTGAATGAGTCCAGAAAACTGATTTAACAGAAAAGCAGCATTCTGCACACTGTTTAACCATCCTTACAATGGAATCTAAGGAATCCTGGAAAATCATTCCTTTCTGATGCGGCTAAAGATTTGGAGGAAGTTCTACTCTGCTCTCCATCCAAACAACTTGAAATTTCCATTCTGAAACACTCTTAATTCTAGAGGCTGGAATTGCCTGAGATTGGGAGTTGGCCACGACGCAATGTTAGATGGTACGGGAGAAGTTAAAACATTTAAGCCTTTAAAAGTACTTTTTTTCCCTCCTTCCTCTACCGCCAAATGGGAAAAATGTGTACCTCTGTTACTTGGAAGGCTGTTACAAAAATCCAGAGGTCTTGAAGGTTGGCACAAACAGGGTTGGGGCACATCCATGGGGCCCAAATTAACCATCTCTGCTTTGATCTGTAAAAATTCAAGATCAAAGGCATATTCCTCTAGCATTCCACTTAGTACACTGTTCAGTTAGCACTTTTGAACAGAGCCAGCAATATTGCCCCCACAATCTGGGTCCTCATTTTACCCACCTCGGAAGGATGGAAGGCTGAGTCAAGCTTGAGCCGGTGATGAGATTTGAACCGCTGACCTACAGATCTACAGTCAGCTTCAGTGGCCTGCAGTACAGCACTCTACCTGCTGCGCCACCCCGGCTCTTATCAGGAATAATCCTGATTTTAACACTCTGAAATTACTATGTAGAAATCAGGAATGCTAGACCCTGGAGAATCAATTGATATAGTCACGTTTTTCCCCCAGCTAAGCTGCAGGTAAAATTCTTGACTCACAACCATTCGTTCAGCAACTGTTCAAAGTTATGACGGTGCTGGTAAAAGTGACTTGTGACCAGTCCTCACAGTTATGACCACTGATCTAAATTCCAGTGCTTGCCATCCAGCATGAGTTTATGACGGTTTCAAGCTGTCTAAGGGAACAAAGTAAGCAATACAAAGACACCTTGAAAGCCTCCTTCAAGTTCCTTGATATCGACACCACTTCCTGGGAAACCCTGACACAAGATCATGTTGGTTATGACCTATAAAGCCCATCATGACACCAGACCAGAGTATCTCAGGGACCGCCTTTTGCTGCACGAATCCCAGTGACCAGTTAGGTCCCACAGAGTGGGTCTTCTCCGGGTCCCGTCAACTAAACAATGTCGTTTGGCGGGACCCAGGGGAAGAGCCTTCTCTGTGGCGGCCCTGGCCCTTTGGAACCAACTCTCCCCAGAGATTAGAATTGCCCCCACCCTCCTTGCCTTTTGTAAACTTCTTAAAACCCACCTCTGCCGTCAGGTGGCCAGACGTCTGAGGACAGAAGAACATTCAGAGCAGTAGAGAAGCGAGCACTTTGCAAAGACAGAGCTGCAAATGCTGTGACAGTGGTGCCCACACATGTTTGCCCAACATGTTGCAGAACATTGCTGTAGGCCCTGGTTTGACAACACTGTCAAACTATTTACTAAGTCTGCACTACTATTACTACTAATTTTTTCTCATCATTCCTGTCACCCATCTCCTCCCACTTATGACTGTATGACTGTAACTTGTTGCGTGTATCCTTAAGTCCTCAGAGAGGGGTGGCATACAAATCTAATAAATTATTATTATCATTAAAATTTTTATTAATATGTTTATTGATCGTTTCCTGATTGCTTATTTGACCCCTTTGACAATCATTAAGTGTTGGACCACATGATTTTTGACAAATGTATATTCTCTTTTATGTACACTGACCGCATCTGCACCAAAGACAAATTCCTTGTGTGTCCAATCACACTTGGCCAATTAAAAAAAAATCTACTCTACTCTACTCTACTCTACTCTACTCTACTCTATTCTCTTATTATATTCATCCAAGAGTTATTATTTTTATTCTTTTTGTTTCTTTTATATTGCATCCCGTAAGCTGCCTTGTCATAGAAACATAGAAACATAGAAGACTGATGGCAGAAAAAGACCTCACGGACCATCTAGTCTGCCCTTATACTATTTCCTGTATTTTATCTTACAATGGATCTATGTTTATCCCAGGCATGTTTAAATTCAGTTACTGTGAATTTACCAACTACGTCTGCTGGAAGTTTGTTCCAAGGATCTACTACTCTTTCAGTAAAATAATATTTTCTCACGTTGCTTTGGATCTTTGCCCCAACTAACTTCAGATTGTGTCCCCTTGTTCTTGTGTTCACTTTCCTATTAAAAACACTTCCCTCCTGAACCTTATTTAACCCTTTAACATATTTAAATGTTTCGATCATATACCCCCTTTTCCTTCTGTCCTCCAGACTATACAGATGGAGTTCATGAAGTCTTTCCTGATACGTTTTATGCTTAAGACCTTCCACCATTCTTGTGCGAGTAGGTAGCAATATTAATTTTCTAAACAAACAAATAAATATGTCAACCCAGCTTCAAAACACCCCTTCTGTTGGACTACTGTAGCTACAGATCTTTCCACCCCAGCCTTATTCACAGTAGACTCGGCCAGCTGCAATCCCTTTTTCGCTGACATTAATCATCTGCACAAATTAGAAATTTGGAATGGAGTCGTCTTTTAGCGTGTTGCCCTTCCAGGCTGAAATAATTCCATTTCCTTTCTGTTTTTCCACGCAATTCGAAGATTAGTAACACTGCAAAGCATCTAAAAGAATGTTGGAAGCTTCCTGCTGCTTTTGAGTGCTACGTTATGTTATCTTTGGAATAATTTTTTTTGGGGTCCCACTGGTGTACGATAGCAAATCATTAAGTCATGGAGCTTATTAGTATGCCTGTGGGAAACATTAATTCTTCCTGACATCATACTACAGTTTTCAATCAATCAAGTGACTCTTTAAAAAAAAATACGTAAGGAATCTATTGAAAGTAAAACCAGGTTATATCTCAATGCATTGTAGACAGGACTTTCTCCCACCAAAGAAAACCATTAAGATCTGAATGCTGGTAAACATTCAGGTTAAATGCAATCCAATTGCTGACCCAACAACTGGGAAATTGAGTCCAATTTTAAAGTCCAGAGAGTCCACACACAATCTTGAACAGCACAAAAACCATGATCTTGACGAAACAATGAATCAGATAAACTGCCATGAGGCTAAAACACCAAGCTGCACTTTTATCTGTAGCACTAATTACAGCAGCCCCACCCAACCACAGGTGGCCTCATTTTCTCTTGTAATAATCCTTCAGTTGTTGTCTCCTATGCATCACTCTACGCATGCGTAGACGTGTCATTAATTCTTGTTCAGAATCCAGGGATGATACAGATGATTGATCTCCTCCTGGGCTGTCTGCCAAACTCCCCTCTTCCCTGTCACTCATGCCTCCTTGGTCAGAGGAGGCTTCGTCAGCAGATTCCATCGGGAGCAAAACAGACCTGCGGCATGTGGATGTTTCTCCCACATCCACCTGCACATTGCTTGGGGCAGGAGCTGGGCCAGAGCTAACCACAACATATTCTATTTTGCTCATCCAGCAAAGTTTATAATATTAGTTAAAAGTTCAGGGTGAATGTCTGTAATTTTGTCAGAGTACGCTTGCATTTGGTATGTGTTTAATGCATTCCATCAGTCAAAAGAGTTTGCTTTTGTCAACGCTCATAACTGTGAAATAACCACTTACCACAAAGCCCCCAAATAATTGCCAGTTAAAAATGTACCATGGGATGATACATCCATGCTGTCTGTTTGCAATCAGGGTTATTTTTCACCCCTCATTCTTTTTTTAATGCTATTCTTTTCACATGCACATCTTTTAAAAAATAGTTAACTCATTTAGGAAGATGATTTATGCAACTGCAAAAGCTGACTGAATTTCTTGGTACTTGGTGGAAAAGAACATATTTTATTTTATTTTATTTATTCATTTGTCCAATATACAAATACATAGGAAGAAAAATAGACATGTGATAATATAAAAGAGGGTGAAAGTGAACTTAGAGGAGAGGATATATGAAAGGAAGAGAATATATATGATAAGTGAGAGAAAGGAAAGACAATTGGACAGGGGACGAAAGGCACACCAGTGCACTTATGTACGCCCCTTACTGGCCTCTTAGGAACCTGGAGAGGTCAATCGTGGAGAGTCTAAGGGAGAAATGTTGAGGGTTAGGGGTTGACACAATTGAGTCCGGTAATGAGTTCCACGCTTCGATAACTCGATTGTTGAAATCATATTTTTTACAGTCAAGTTTGGCACGATTTGTATTAAGTTTGAATCTGTTGCGTGCTCTTGTGTTGTTGCGGTGGAAGCTGAAGTAGTCATTACCGGTAGGACGTTGCAGCATATGATCTTGTGGGCAATACTCAAATCGTGTTTTAGGCACCGTAGTTCTAGGCTTTCTAGGCCCAGGATTGTTAGTCTATTTTCGTAGGATATTCTGTTTTGAGTGGAGGAATGAAGGGCTCTTCTGGTGAAATATCTTTGGACATTTTCAAGGGTGTTGATGTCTGAGATGTGGTATGGGTTCCAGACAGTTGCTCCATTTTAATTTTTTCACAGCCTCTAGTCTCTACCTTTGAGATCTGGTTACAGGCATCCAGGTATAAGGTATACAAACCATTCCTGTGTGAACTCAACTGGCATTTTATAATAATTTATGATGTTGGTGATCCACCGTGAGAAGAAAAAATAATAGAAGAACTTGGAGCACCTCAGATTTGTGACACAATGTGGAGGTACACCTTTTGTGACAGAACATTGTGTGTGTATTTGAGTTCAGAGTAGCAAGTTGGAGAACATTTCTCAACTTCTTTCTTTCTTGAGTTGACCTCTAGGTCAGTGCAAACTACAATTCTCTCTGGTACTGCCAACTTCAAAATCCTGTGCATTGCAGTCAGAATAACAGAGTTGGACCTTGGAGGTCTTCTAGTCCAACCCTGTATCATTTCAGACAAATGGTTGTCCAATCTTTTCTTTAAAAACCTCCAGTGTTGGAGCACCCACAACTTCTGGAGGCAAGTCCTTCCACACTGATTAATTGTTCGACCAGGAAATTTCACCTCAGTCCTAGGTTGGTTATGTCTGTGATTAGTTTCCATCCATTACTTCTTGCTCTGGTGCTTTGGAGAATAGGTTGACTGCCTCTTTTTTTTTGGTTGCCTCGGTGGTGCAGTGGTTAAAGTGCAGTACTGCAAGCTACTTCTGCTGATCATCGGCTGCCAGCAGCTTGGCAGATCGAATCTCAGTAGGCTCAGCATTCCATCCTTCCAAGCTTGGTGAAATGAGGATCCAGATAGTTGTGGGGCAATATATGCTGACTCTGTAAACTGCTTAGAGAGGGCTGTAAAGCACTGGGAAGCGGTATATACAGTGGTACCTCTACTTACGAACTTAATTCGTTCCATGACCAGGTTCTTAAGTGGAAAAGTTTGTAAGAAGACACAATTTTTCCCATAGGAATCAATGTAAAAGAAAATAATGTGTCCGATTGGGGAAACCACATGGAGGGTGGAGGCCCTGTTTCCTCCCAGGAGATTCCTAGAGAGGCCCCACGGAGGCTTCTCCCTGCCTTTTCCGGCCCTGTTTCCTCCCAGGAGATTCCTAGAGAGGCCCCACGGAGGCTTCTTCCTGCCTTTTCTGGCCCTGTTTCCTCCCAGGAGATTCCTAGAGAGGCCCCACGGAGGCTTCTCCCTGCCTTTTCCGGCCCTGTTTCCTCCCAGGAGATTCCTAGAGAGGCCCCACGGAGGCTTCTTCCTGCCTTTTCTGGCCCTGTTTCCTCCCAGGAGATTCCTAGAGAGGCCCCACGGAGGCTTCTCCCTGCCTTTTCTGGCCTTATTTCCTCCCAGGAGATTCCTAGAGAGGCCCCATGGAGGCTTCTCCCTGCCTTTTCTGGCCCTGTTTCCTCCCAGGAGATTCCTAGAGAGGCCCCACGGAGGCTTCTCCCTACCTTTTCTGGTTACAGTTTTGGAGGCTTGGGTTTGTAAGTGGAAAATGGTTCCTGAGAAGAGACAAAAAAATGTTGAACACCCGGTTCTTATCTAGAAAAGTTCGTAAGTAGAGGCATTTGTACGTAGAGGTACCACTGTAAGTCTAAATGCTATTGCTATGGTTGCAGCCCTTCAAATATTGGAACACTGCTCTCATGTCATCCCAGATCTGACCTTTAGAATTTTTTTACTTTAACCTTGAACCAGAAAAGAATTTGGAAGTCCTTAGGGTCACCTCAGAGGAGAATGAGTCTTCTAAATATCCCCTTCCCAAGCTGAGCGCTCCGAATTCCAAGACCCTTCTCTATTCATAAGAGAACGTCTCCCTCCACATTGATTCCCCAGCACGGCATGACAAAAAGTGTAGCCCCCCAAGCATTAATTATCATATTCTTTTATATATATATATAACAAGGAAGAACAAAAACATTATGCCCTCTTGACTTCCCCTGGAGATTTCATCTTCAACTGCTTGTCAACGGCTTGGAGTAAAAAGCATTCGCAAAATATACATGGTGAGTTTTCGGGGGGGAGGGTTGTGCTCCACCATTCTTCTTTCCCCCACCCCTCTCTCTCCCTTTCTCTTTAATCTCAGAAGTCCAGCCGTGATGATGAAGGTAGCTGTGACATTTCCAATTTTGCATGCACCAGCCCCATTCCGATCGTCCTCCCTGGTGCCTCTTACATGGTACAGTAAGTCTCCACTGCTGGCAATAATTATAGCCCGAATAAAATGCACGGGGTAATAGGAGCAAAGCCTTAACCGTAATTGCCTTTTTATTATTTGCTAACACTTATTCAGTCATAACGTTAACACACACTCACACACTCAAAAAAAATGCAGAGCAAAATATTCCGTAATTGGTTGACAATTGGAAGCTATAACTAAATTTCCCAAACTATGATATTGCCGGGAGGGAGTCAGGTTTCTGTTTTTAGAGCTATGATTCACATTTCTGATTAAACAGCTGGAGGAATGAAGTAAAATATAAACACCGCTATGGTTCATTTGCACAAACATCCAGGTTTGGGCGATTATTTTTCCCACTCGTACAACAGAGACTGCAATTTTATAAATTGTAAACTCCAACAAGATATCAGATATAGGGTTTTTTTTAATTGAACAAACAATTCTAACTCTTACATTCTAAGCATGTTTGGATTCTTTTGTAAGGAACAACATATGCCTTGGTGGGTGGACAAGCTCAGCTTTAGTTCTTAGCTGAAGAAACAGATTTAATTGGGAGGAAAATTTTTTTCCTGGCGTCTCAAGATCTATTAACGATCAGAGTTCCCAAGGTTAAATCAACCTACACGCTGCCCGAGCATTAGATATTTTACTTACTTTAAGGAACAAATTTGTTTAAGGGAGAAACTTAATTTAGTGTGTTAGGATTTTTTTTAAGGAAGAATCATTTGCTCAGTGAAGCAAACATCATATTTTTTTTATTTATTTATTCATTCATTCATTCATTCATTCATTCATTTATTTATTTATTTGTTTATTTGTTTATTTATTCATTCATTTGTCCAATACATAAATAAATAGGAAGAAAAATAGACATGTAGTAATATATATAAGGGTAAAAGTGAACTTAGAGGAGAGGATATATAAAAGAAAGGAAATATATATGAAAAGCGAGAGAAAGTAAAGACAATTGGACAGGGGACGAAAGGCACACCAGTGCACTTATGTACGCCCCTTACTGGCCTCTTAGGAACCTGGAGAGGTCAATCGTGGAGAGTCCAAGGGAGAAATGTTGGGGGTTAGGGGTTGACACAATTGAGTCCCGTAATGAGTTCCATGCTTCGATAACTCGATTGTTGAAATCATATTTTTTACAGTCAAGTTTGGAGCGGTTCGTATTAAGTTTGAATCTGTTGCGTGCTCTTGTGTTGTTGCGGTTGAGGCTGAAGTAATCATTGACCGGTAGGACGTTGCAGCATATGATATTGTGGGCAATACTCAAATCGTGTTTTAGGTGCCGTAGTTCTAGGTTTTCTAGGCCCAGGATTGTTAGTCTATTTTTGTAGGATATTCTGTTTCGAGTGGAGGAGTGGAGGGCTCTTCTGGTGAAATATCTTAATATCTTTGGACATTTTCAAGGGTGTTGATGTCTGAGATGTGGTATGGGTTCCAGACAGATGAGATGATATGCGGAAGGTCTCAGATTTATCCCTGGACTTTATCCTGAAAATGATGTTGAATATAAAGTTTGGGTAAGCTTTGGTTTGATACTATGAAGGACATCCTTAAATTACAAATACTTGACAACAGTCCTGGTGGATCAAACCTAGCCCCATCTTCCAAGCGTTGTGTCTGACCTGATGGTCCATCAGATGAATCTAGGAAGGTCATGAATTGGAAACACCCTAATTCTTCTCCTTCTGTTGGCTCCCTGCATAGTACATAGAGATGTACTATGTACAAATAGAATGGTACATTGCTCAACGGTAGATATACAGGGGGTGGACAAAATAATGGAAACCGCTTGCAGGTCTTCCGTGGAATCCAGATTTGTAAAGCTCCCTTATTAAAACAGTTTTTGTGGGAACTGGGTTCTGTACATGTCTATTGAGCTCTGCAGTGATTTTAGGTGCTGCGGTCTTGCGATCCGCTCTAACAATTCGCTTTAGAGTCCGATGGTCTCTCTCCGACAACTTTGACTTTCGACCAGACCTGTGCTTGGCTGAGGACGTTTTCCCTTCTCTTTCAAAAGGAGACAATACTTTTGAGACATGACTTTTTGAAACGCCAAACATTCAGGTACTTTCTGTTACACTAGCGCCTGCCATTCGAGCACCAACAATTTGGCCTCTTTGAACGTCTGAGAGGTCAGCCATTTCTAGGTTATAACTAATTTCCTTAAATTTCTGGAAAAAAAGGTAGTTTAAAAAACATATCAAATAACATAATTTAAAAAAACATTAAAATATGTCAAGTTGATTTGAACATGTTCAAACATTATGATGCCAAAAAGTATTTCCATTTTTTTGTCCACTCCCTGTATTTGATATCTCATTGTACTGAGTTAATATTCTGGGATAGCCACCCCTCTTCGCTTTACCAGTATAAGTAGTGACGGTGAGTTGGATCTTGGAGTCCTAAGCTGGACAACCATTTAAATACAAGCCAGCAGTGTGCAGCAGCTGCCAAAAAACTCAACACAGTTCTAGGCTGCATACACAGAGGGATAGAATCAAGATCACGTAAAGTGTTAATACCACTTCATATTGGCTTGGTAAGGCCACACCTGGATTCAGTTTTGGTCACCATGATGTAAAAAGGATGTTGAGACTCTAGAAAGATTGCAGAGAAGAGCAACAAAGACGATTAGGGGACTGGAGGCTGAAACATATGAAGAATAGTTGGAGGAACTGGGCATGGATAGCTTAATGACAAGAAGGACTAATGATAGCAGTGTTTCAATATCTCATGGGCTGCCAAAAAGAAAAGGGAGTGAAGCTATTCTCCAAAGCAGCTAAAGGCAGGACTCCTAGACTACTACTCATCTGTCTGGAACCCATACCACATCTCAGACATCAACACCCTTGAAAATGTCCAAAGATATTTCACCAGAAGAGCCCTTCACTCCTCCACTCGAAACAGAATATCCTACAAAAATAGACTAACAATCCTGGGCCTAGAAAGCCTAGAACTACGATGCCTAAAACACGATTTGATTATTGCCCACAAGATCATATGCTGCAACGTCCTACCGGTCAATGACTACTTCAGCTTCCACCGCAACAACACAAGAGCACGCAACAGATTCAAACTTAATACAAACCGCTCAAAACTTGACTGTAAAAAATATGATTTCAACAATCGAGTTATTGAAGCGTGGAACTCATTACCGGACTCAATTGTGTCAACCCCTAACCCCCAACATTTCTCCCTTAGACTCTCAACGATTGACCTCTCCAGGTTCCTAAGAGGCCAGTAAGGGGTGTACATAAGTGCACTGGTGTGCCTTTCGTCCCCTGTCCAATTGTGTTTCCTTTCTCTCACTTATCATATATATTTTCTTTCTTTCATATATCCTCTCCTCTAAGTTCACTTTTACCCTTATATATATTACTACATGTCTATTTTTCTTCCTGTGTATTTGTGTATTGGACAAATGAATGAATGAATGAATGAATGAATGAATGAATGAATAAATGAATAAATAAATAAATAAATAAATAAACAAACAAGGAGAGAATCAACTTAGAACTAAGGAGAAATTTCCTGATATAACAATTAACCCGTGGAACAACTTGCCTCCAGAAATTGTAAATGCTCCAACACTGCCAGTTTTTTTCATTTGTCTGAAGTGGTATAAGGTTTCCTGCCTACGCAGAGGGTTGGACTAGAAGACCTCCAAGATCCTTTCCAACTCTATTCTATTCTAAAAATAAAAAATGGACTGATCTCATACCTGGATGCCAACAAAAGAAGAGAGCCAAAATCATTCATTCCATTGTGGGGTTTTATCTTGCAATGTGTGTAGATAACAGGTTCCGATTATCTTACAATCAGAGAGTGAACATGATGCCATCTAGGTTAATGTTGATTAGAAATTCTAGCAACATAATGATCTATCACCCTCTCTCTTCTGATGCAGTGTTCATACTTCCATTTCCTTTTAATTAAAGTTTGTTTGTTAGATCTTTATTATAATCAGTGAAAAGTTCTGTCTTTCAAGACATGAATGGGTACATAGCCACGGACGTGTGTGGCTCTTGTTGTCATAATTATCTAATGCAACTAGTTCAGGAATCAGATTAATAATTAACTTAACCAAACTGATGGTTGTAACTTCCCAAATCAATCCCTTGAACATTTACTTTGTGTTTGAAGGATTTGTTTGCGTGTTTCCTATGTGTGTGAGAGATGATGAGATTTTTTCCCTGTAATTAGCTCCTGGGGGATAGCTTATTCTTAACAGTTAAAGCATAATTGCAGCCTATGAGATGTGAACAGACCAAGGCTAATGTCTGAGAAGCTTAATTGTATGCAACAAGTAAGGCTGAACTATGGTGACAAAAATAAAAGCTTTCATAAATAAGAAAAAAAAGGGAGGGTGGCACCTTGGACATGATTTTGTGGGACAGATCAGAATAAGCGAAGCATAGTTAACAATTCAAAAGAGATGCAAACTGTAATGAAGCCAAGATTCAGGATCGAATGTGACGTTGCAAACTCCAGCTAGACATTAAACAAGAGACCATCCCCACTGTAGCCTTCTTCACAATATTCAGAAAACACCAGATTCCCAACATCTGTATTTTAAATTGGGTATCAACTCCAGAAACGCATCTGGATACGTTTGCATAAACCATGAAGGTTTCTTCTCACCCCTAACTGAAAATGGATGAGGAGGTTGGGAGCTGAGATGCAAAAAACTGTGATTTGAGAACAAACCTAGACGTTCGTTCGTTCATTCATTTATTCATTCATTCATTCATTCATTCATTCAATTCAATTCAATTCAATTCAATTTATTAGATTCGTATGCCGCTCCTCTCCGAAGACTCAGGATGGCTCACAACAATAATAAAAACAGTATAACAATGGAACAAATCTAATAATAAAACTATATTTAAAACCCCCAACAATTTTAAAACCATACAGCACATACATACCAAACATAAAATATAAGAAAGCCTGGGGGAGATGTCTTAATTCCCCCATGCCTGGCAATATAGGTGGGTCTTGAGTAACTTGCGAAAGACAAGGAGGGTGGGGGCCGTTCTAATCTCCAGGGGGAGTTGATTCCAGAGGGCCGGGGCCACCACCGAGAAGGCTCTTCCCCTGGGGCCCGCCAAACGACATTATTTGGTCGACGGGACCCAGAGAAGGCCAACTCTGTGGGACCTTATCGGCCGCTGGGATTCGTGCGGTAGAAGGCGGTTCCGGAGGTATTCATTCATTCATTCATTCATTCATTCATTCATTCATTCATTTGATTTTTTAATACCGCCCTTCTCCTTAGACTCAGGGCGGCTTACAACATGTTAGCAATAGCACTTTTATTTTAACAGAGCCAGCATATTGCCCCCACAATCCAGGTCCTCATTTTACCCATCTCAGAAGGATGGAAAGCTGAGTCAACCTTGAGCCGGTGATGAGATTTGAACCGCTGACCTGCAGATCTAGCAGTCAGCTTTAGTGGCCTGCAGTACTGCACTAGGTTCCTTAATTATTCAATTTTTCCTTTATATATACAGTATAAGCTTTAATTTCTAAGAGGTCAGTAAGGGGCGTGCATAAGTGCACCAGCGTGCCTTCCATCCCCTGTCCTAATGGTTTTTTTTACTAGTAGTAGTAACATGTTGTTTTGCCGGGCTCTCTGGTAGGAGCCTCCCGAAAATTCAAGGGTACAAATTTCAAACACACACATGTTTGAAAATTCAAAACAATGTTCTTTATCCCAAAATTCAAAATAAACTTAGCCCCTCACCTTTTCCTGAACCAAGTAGTGAGATAAAAACCTGCCTTTCTGTTTCGGTCTTTTAAAACTACACATGGGCAGAAAAACCCTCTAATCTTTGTTTTCCTAGGCTTTTAGGTAGGACACTTACCTTAATCCTCCCATATCTGTGTGCCTTGAAGTCATCCTTCTTTGTACGGTTTAGAATTTCAAGGGTCTGGTTTTCTGAATCTTCAGGTCAGTTTGACCTTCCTGGCTGAGTCTCCTCTTTCAGCTACATACAGATCGGCTAGTATACTTTTATCTCTCTCCCACCTCCCAATCCGCCCCCATCTCTAGCGCAGGATAAGAGGCTGCTTTGGAAAAGTCCTCCCTTCGCCATTTTTCTTAAAATGTGTACAACAATTCACACTCTAAAATAAGAAAAAAAAAGGCAAAACATTTTCTTTGGTTTTATAGAAACATAGAACATTGACAGCAGAAAATGACCTCATGGTCCATCTAGTCTGCCCTGATACTATTACCTGTATTTTATCTTAGGATGAATCTATGTTTAAATTCAGTTACTGTGGATTTACCAACCACGTCTGCTGGAAGTTTGTTCCAAACATCTACTACTCTTTCAGTCAAATAATATTTTCTCCCGTTGCTTCTGATCTTTCCCCCAACTAACCTCAGATTGTGCCCTCTTGTTCTTATTTATTTATTCATTCCTTCATTCCTTCCTTAATTCCTTAATTCCTTCCTTCCTTCCTTCCTTCCTTCATTCATTCATTCATTCATTTATTTATTTATTTAGTCCAATACACAATGAGAGTTTTAGTGGGTATATAAAATATCCCCAAAATATGAACAAGCGGGATGATACCTCCCGCCTACCAGACATCTGGAAACCAGCCCTCAAACGTAACCCAGCCATAAAAACTGAAACTAGACTCAGAACACACATTGCAAAACAATCAAGTAGCCTGCAAGCTCCAACTACTCAGGATATTACGCCTAATCAACAACCATTAACTAATCAGCATACTTCAGCTACATCAATGACCCCAGATGTTACCCCACTGACTCACCAGGAAGTTTCTACACAGCAGGCAATTGCTGAGCCATAAAACCACACCCAGCCACCAGTATTTATAGAAGGAAGGCAGCTCATGTCTTGCAGTGTTCGCCTTAGAACAAGGACAGAAACACCAGCCTGAAGATGACGAGTGGGACCTCGTTGAAACGTCTCCAGAAATTTCCAAATCCTACACGGGAAGAAACCCGAATATACCAAGACCATCATGTATGTATGTATGTATGTATGTATGTATGTATGTATGTATGTATATGTAGATTGTTCTGAGTTCGGGTTTTGCCCCGTGTAATATTTTGAGTGTCTATGTATATATATATATACACATAGTAAAATACATGATGAAGGTTATAGAGGAGATACTCATAGATACTCATAGTAAAATATATCTATGAATATTCTTGTGGTCACTTTCCTATTAAAAACACTTCCCCCCTGAATCATATTTAACCCTTGAACACATTTAAATGTTTCGATCATGTCCCCCCCTTTCACTTCTGCCCTCCAGACTATACAGATGGAGTTCATGAAGTCTTTCCTGATACATTTTATTTTTGTAGCCCGTCTTTGGACCCGTTCAATTTTATCCATCTCTTTTTGTAGATGAGATCTCCAGAACTGAACACGGTTGCCTTGATCCAAACAAGCCTGAAACATCCCTTCCAACATCTTTATCACGGAGTAATACCACCCTGAGAGCTATTACTGCCATCCTCTGCCTTTGATTCCCATTATTTATTGTCTATGACTTCATCCAAATATTTCACTGTTTTGGTTAATGCCCGGCCTGTCCTTCCCTTTCAGATAAAAATAATAAAACCGCATGTAGGCATCTAAGACGAATGGATTCAGATGGTTGTCATAAGCACATTTACTGAAAATCACTTCAAGAAGTTTTGAGGTTCCATAACTTTCCAGGGCTGTCTTTGAAGTGTATGCAGTTTCTTAGAAGAATAGCCTTATTGTAAGCCTTCTAGATGGGTATATCGGTATAAGCATTAAAGATAAGGTTGTGGACGGGGGTGTCCGCAGACAATGCTGGAGTTAAATCATTCAGAAACTGAATCCCATCATTATATGCAAAGTTGCATCAGTTAGTATTTATTTAGAAATTGATGCCAACAATGGAAATAAATCTCTTCCTCTCTCTCCTGTCTCTCTATCCCCCTCCCTCCCTCTCTCTTTCTCTTTTTTTCATTGTCTCTATCTCTGTCATCTGTCTTTTTATCTGTTTTTCTGTCTCTCTCTCTGACTTTTTCCTTTTCTATCTATCTATCTATCTATCTATCTATCTATCTATCTATCTATCTATCTATCTATCTATCTTGTATCTCTCTAACTCCATCAGGCTTTAATTACTCCCATACATATATATATATACACACATAGTAAAATACATGATGAAGGTTATAGAGCAGTTACTCATAGTAAAATATATCTATGAAAGAATAGAAAAGAATATATAGTAATAGAACATATCAATGAAAGAATAGAAGAAGAGATATAGGAATAGAAGAAAGGTATAGGAGATATAGGAGAGCAATAGGACAGGGGACGGAAGGCACTCTAGTCTAGTGCACTTGTACTCGCCCCTTACTGACCTCTTAGGAATCTGGATAGGTCAACCGTGGATAGTCTAAGGGTAAAGTGTTGGGGGTTTGGGGATGACACTACAGAGTCCAGTAATGAGTTCCATGCTTCGACAACTCAGTTACTGACGTCATATTTTTTACAGTCAAGTTTGGAGCGGTTAATATTAAGTTTAAATCTTGTGTTGTTGTGGTTGAAGCTGAAATAGTTGCCGACAGGCAGGACGTTGCAGCACATGATCTTGTGGGAAATACTTAGATCTTGTTTAAGGCGTCTTAAAGAGTGGAGCAGCCATCAAAATCAGGGGCTGTTGTGACTTTTGGTTCCTTGGGCGCAGCGTTTCGGGCCGGAGTGGCTTATTAAATTCATGCTGTGACCTGCCGCAGGAAGAGTGTCCTCCGATCCTTATCAGGGCACGATTCCCATCAGTCTTTCGACACGGCGGGCCTTTTGTGTGTCGAGTGGGGAGAGCATCCCTCGGTGCGAAAGGGACAAGGTGTGGCTGATGAGCCCCGCGATAAGTCAGGGCACACAAAACCATGCACTGTGTCACTGAATTGGGTTTCCAGTGTTAGCCGTTTAATTTGGTCTCTTGGAAAATGTTTCTCTCTCTTTTCACGCGGCGGAGTTTATCGGCATCCCAGATCTTAGCCGAGCGGCAGCCTTTCAAATTGAACAAACCATGTTTCAAATAGGCTCTTCGGCTTTGCGACAAGATGTACCTCATTTTCTCTGTCAGCCCTGAGCAAGGTCACACCTTTTTAATTTATTTTCTGTAAGGAAAAGGTGGTGGTGGGGGGGCTTGGAGAGATTGGAGGACCAAGGAACCTACCTGCTGGGTGGAACAAGGACTAGGAGTCACTAGAGGTCATTCCTCCAGCTCAGCATAAAGTAGAAGGGGGTTTGCAATCTCCTCCTGTCACTCTGCTTGACCCAGCTTAACTTTTTAAAATATAAATATATAAATTAAGTTCTTAAGGACTTCAACTGTTTTTAGGAGGCTGCTGGAGGCAGCTGTCAGGATAGCTTGAGCAGAAGAATAGATGAATAGAAACATAGATGGCAGAAAAAGACCTCCTGGTCCATCTAGTCTGTCCTTATACTATTTCCTGTAATTTATCTTAGGATGGACAACCCTTCCCTGAGTGGTTTTAATTCTAATGCACATTACATTTAACAGACTGATAAGCATTTTCCCATTCTTCCTTGGATTGTCAATTTCCCTTTTAAACTTCTTATTGTTTAACATCATATCTATGTTGTTAACTATTTTAGATATAAGTTATTAGTTTAATGTTACAATCTAATTTTGTCAAATGGGTTTCTCCAATTTCTTTTTCTTTCAATCATGACATGGGGCTACCTTTGAAAAGTGTTCGGAAACTTCAGATCATGCAGAATGCAGCTGCGAGAGCAATCATGGGCTTTCCTAAATACGCCCATGTTACACCAACACTCCGCAGTCTGCATTGGTTGCCGATCAGTTTCCGGTCACAATTCAAAGTGTTGGTTATGACCTATAAAGCCCTTCATGGCATCAGACCAGAATATCTCTGGGAACGCCTTCTGCCTCACGAATCCCAGCGACTAGTTAGGTCCCACAGAATTGGCCTTCTCCGGGTCCCGTCGAAGAAACAATGTCATCTGGCGGGACCCAGAGGAAGAGCCTTCTCTGTGGCGGCCCCGGCCCTCTGGAACCAACTCCCCTCAGATATCAGAATTGCCCCCACCCTCCTTGCCTTTCACAAGCTCCTCAAAACCCACCTCTGTCATCAGGCATGGGGGAATTGAAATTTCCCCTTCCCCCTAGGCTTATAGAATTTATACATGGTATGTTTGTATGTATGATTGGTTCTTTAAATTGGGTTTTTTTAGATTATTTTTAATATTAGATTTAATATTGCGAGAGCAATCATGGGCTTCCCCAAATATGTCCATGTTACACCAACACTCCGCAGTCTGCATTGGTTGCCGATCAGTTTCCGGTCACAATTCAAAGTGTTGGTTATGACCTATAAAGCCCTTCATGGCATCAGACCAGAATATCTCAGGGACCGCCTTCTGCTGCACGAATTCCAGCAAGATTAGGTCCCACAGAGTGATAGATAGGTCCCAGTTAGGTCCCACAGAGTGGGTCTTCTCCGGGTCCTGTCAACTAAACAATGTCGCTTGATGGGACCCAGGGGAAGAGCCTTCTCTGTGGCGGCCCCGACCCCTTGGAACCAACTCCCCCCAGAGATTAGAATTGCCCCCACCCTCCTTGCCTTTCGTAAGCTTCTTAAAACCCACCTCTGCCGCCAGGCATGGGGGAATTAAGATTCCCTTTCCCCCTAGGCCTTTACAATTTTACGCATGGTATGTCTGTATGTCTGTTTGGTTTTATAATAAGGGTTTTTAACTGTTTTAATATTGGATTGTTATATGCTATTTTTATTACTGTTGTTAGCCGCCCCGAGTCTACGGAGAGGGGTGGCATACAAATCCAATAGATAGATAGATAGATAGATAGATAGATAGATAGATAGATAGATAGACAGACAGACAGACAGACAGACAGACAGACAGACAGACAGACAGACAGACAGACAGACAGACAGACAGACAGACAGACAGATAAATAAATAAATTTGGTCTGTCTGAATTCCTTTTCTATACACTCCTAAAATTTCACCCATACATTATAATATTCCATCTGGCTTCTGACAAGCTAAGCCAACTGGGGAAGCTGAATTCATTTCATGACCACATGTCTCAATAGAAACATAGAAACATAGAAGACTGACGGCAGAAAAAGACCTCTTAGTCCATCTAGTCTGCCCTTATACTATTTCCTGTATTTTATCTTAGGATGGATCTATGTTTATCCCAGGCATGTTTAAATTCAGTTACTGTGGATTTACCAACCACGTCTGCTGGAAGTTTGTTCCAAGCATCTACTACTCTTTCAGTAAAATAATATTTTCTCACGTTGCTTCCGATCTTTCCCCCAACTAACCTCAGATTGTGCCCCCTTGTTCTTGTGTTCACTTTCCTATTAAAACCACTTCCCTCCTGAATTTTATTTAACCCTTATTCTATACCTTTATTTAACCTATACTTATTCAACCTATCCTATACTTTATTTAACCCTTATTATGCTATTGAATAATTCAATAGCAAGAGCAAGAGCGCTTAGACTTATCTACTGCTTCACAGAGATTTTACAGCCCTCTCTAAGCGGTTTACAGAGCCAGCCTCTTGCCCGCAACAGTTTGGGTCCTCATCTTACCCACCTCGGAAGAAAGGAAGAATGAGTCAATTTTTAAGCTGGTCAGGATCAAACTGTTGGCACTGGACAGAGTTAACCTGCAATATGGCATTCTAACCATTGGGTGGGAGGGAGGGAGTTAATATTGTATATTGTTTGTTATATGTTGTGAGCCTCCCTGACTCCTTGGAGAGGGGCGGTGTAGAAATCCAATCATTAAATAATAAATAAATAAATATTAAGATGGCATCTGTTAAGGAAAAGCTAGTGACGTTCACACACAGTTACCACTTACAATTGATTCTGCTTAACCTGTCGCATGTAATCTAGGCAGTGCCATTTATTCAAACTGGCAGGATTAAACATGAATAAATTTAAACCATGTCCTTCCCTTAAATGTCTTCAAGGAAGGAAGAAGTATTTAGAGAATTTAATAATGCTGGCACTGATGATGTTATCTAATTTAGTAATGTAATATCTGCAAGAAAATCACCAAGCCCAGAGAACATCAAGTATCCCAAGGTGGTCCTCCTCCTCCTCCTCTTCTTCTTCTTCCTCCTCCTCCTCTTCTCTGCAAAACCCAATCCCTTCTAGAACTAATTATGTTATCTTGTTTGGTAGTGAAACATCTGTAAGAAAACAGCCAAGCTCAGAAGGCACCAAGGATCTCACAGTTCCACTCCGATCTTCAAGTATTCTCTTCTATTGGTAGATAATAATATGTATTTCACACACACACAAACACATACACTGAACTGCTTCCTGGATGAATAGGGAAACAATTTCAAGGGGAAAAAACAACTCCAAGAAAGTCCAGTTGCGTTTTAGAAAAGCACCTTTGGGACAACCATGACCTGGATGATTAAGAAACTCAATCTCTATTGTGTAGACATTTGCACAAAAAACCTCAGTTCTTCCCCTTTCATTTTCTTGGCTGGTTCCATGCATCTTTGCTCAGAAATTTAACTCTGACCTCATCAGTAGGCATCAGATGAATGCTTTTATCCAAACAAGCAGCATCTTTCAGTTCCTTCTTCTTCTTTTTCTCAGGACAATAAAATATGTCAGCACACTTCTGGTGCAGTGGCATGCAACTTTTACTACGGCATAGTAAATGTTTATGAGATGCCTTTCAACGTGGTTGAGGTTGGACGGGTTTCCACTCCCTTCCCAAAGGTCCTGAAAGTTGTTTTAATGAAGAAAGGTTTAAAGGCTGAACTATTATTTTTTTAAAAACGATAATGCTAGCTGAGTGAAATGAAGTTTTGTTGTCCTGCACACTGTATAAAAATGTCAAAGGTATTTTTGGAGGAAGTGGGAAAGGAAGACAGGAATGATGTAAGCCATGCTTTGAGGGCAATAATAGTTTCATAAGCAAGAACACAGCTACTAGGCAATCCACTCAGCTTCTTTGGACCAAATCACATGTATTCCATCCTTCTTCCATCCTTCTTCCATCCTTCTTGTTGTGAGTCGCTCCGAGTCCTCGGAGAGGGGCGGCATATAAATCTAATACATTATTATTACTATTATTATTGTTGTTGTTGTTGTTGTCGTTTGTTGTTGTTGATGATGTTGATGTTGTTTTGTTATTTTATTATTGTTATGGTTATGGTTATGGTTTTGTTATGGTTTTGTTATGGTTTTGTTTTTGTTTTTGTTATTGTTATTGTTTTTTTTTTATTGTTATTGTTGTTATTATTCTGCCTATTCAGAGAGAGAGAGAGAGAGAGAAAGAAACGGAGCAGGAGGGATGGAGGGAGGGATGGAGAGAGAGGACGGGAGTGGGAGGGAGGGATGGAGAGAGACAGAGAGGGAGGGAGGGAGCGGGAGGGAGGGAGGGAAGGATGGAGAGAGAGGGAGGGAAGGGGGAAGTGGGAAGGAGGGATGGAGAGGGAGAGAGAGAGAAAGAGAGGGAGGGAGGGAGTGGTTGAGATGGAGGGAGGGATAGAGAGAGAGAGGGGGAGGGGGAGCGGGAGGGAGGGATAGAGAGAGAGAAAAAGAGAGGGAGGGAGCGAGAGGGATGGAGAGAGAGAGGGGGGAGGGAGGGAAGGATGGATAGAGAGGGAGGGAAGTGGGAAGGAGGGATGGAGAGGGAGAGAGAGAGAAAGAGAGGGAGGGAGTGGGTGGGAGGGAGGGAGAGAGAAAAAAGAGAGGGAGGGAGCGAGAGGGATAGAGAGAGAGGGGGAGGGAGGGAAGGATGGAGAGAGAGAGAGGGAAGTGGGAAGGAGGGATGGAGAGGGAGAGAGAAAGAGAGGGAGTGAGTGGGATGGAGGGAGGGAGGGAGGGAAGGAGGGGGAGCGGGTGGGAGGGATAGAGAGAGAGAAAAAGAGAGGGAGGGAACGAGAGGGATGGAGAGAGAGGGAGGAAGGGAGGGAGTGGGAGGGAGAGAGAGATGGAGAGAGAGAAACCTCCAACTTCCCATGTCTGTTTCAACAAACCGGGTCTGTCGTATAGCAGTGGCCAGGCTCTATAAGGGACATCATGGTTTCCCCGGGGAACCGAGCATGGATGTTGTTCATTAATCCAAATGCAATTAATATTATTAGCACGTAGGACACATTCTCAGGAGGTTATTATGTTAATGAATAGGGTAGTGCGTGAATTGGTAAAAGCAATTAATCGCCTACCTTATGTGATTAAAAAAAAAAAATCCCTGCCCTCCTCCCATGGCCATATACCCTTCAATGTATAATTTTATACACCTCATAAATCCTTCCCCTTCATTACTTGCTTTTAATGGATTATAAGTTTAAAAAAATGCCACCCACTTCCCCGTGTATACATTTTAAGTCTTTGTAATTGAGTTAAAGTACAACATTTGCCCGGGGGGGGGGGGGTTTCGCCGCGTGCGTGCGGAAGGCAATGTGTCTGCACACTTATTAAAATAGCCATAAATCAAATAATTGACCGGGGAATTGCTTGCAGTAATACCCTTTTTATTTCTGATACAGTTTATTCGTTAAGATGCCACAATTTGTATCCCTCCACTAGTGCAGGGGTAGCCAAAGTTGTCTCTTCTAGGACATGTGGACTTCAGCTCCCAGAATTCCTGAGCTAGCGTGATTGGCTCAGGAATTCTGGGAATTGAAGTCCAGAAGTCATAGAAGAGCCAACTTTGCCTAGGGAATAAAGCCCTCTTCACCAGGGTTGATGGACCATCGTCCACCTCGCCGGTCCAATTTGCGTTGGATAATAGGATTAGTTAGCACCACAGTTGCGCTAAGTGAAACGTTCATTAAGTAAGTTTTGACCCCTTTTACCACTTTTCTGGCCCTGGTTGTTAAGTGAATCGTTGCCGTTGTTAAGCTAGTGACACTGTTGTTAAATTAATCTGGCTTCCTCGTTGACATTGCTGGTCACAAAAGGGGATTGCATGATCCCAGGACACTGCAACTGTCATAAGTACACGCCAGTTTCCAAGCCTCTGAATTTTGACCCCGTGACCATGAGGATGATTGTATAGTGTGAAAAATGATCATAAGTCAGCTTTTCCAGTGCTGCTGGAATAGTTCAAATAGTCAGTAAATAAACTGATGTAAGTTGAAGAAGTAGTACATGTTTTTCAACTTCCCATATCAGGACTGTCAGAAAATTTCTCCTAAATTTTATTTATTTATTTTATTTTATTTATTTATTTATTTATTTTGTCCAATACACAATGAGGGTTTTAGTGGGTGTATATATATATATATATATATATATATATATATATATATATATATATATATATATATATATATTTTACTATATATAAATATATAAAGCAGCACGAAGCTTATAACTTCAGCCTGATGATGGTGAATGTGATTTCACCGAAATGTTGCATAGACACTCAAAATATTACACGGGGCAAAACTCGAACTCAGAACAATCTACATACATACATACATACATACATACATACATACATACACACACACACACACACACACATAGTAAAATACATGATGAAGGTTATAGAGGAGATACTCATAGTAAAATATATCTAAGAAAGAATAGAAAAGAAGATATAGTAATAGAACATATCAATGAAAGAATAGTAGAAGAGATATAGGAATAGAAGAAAGGTATAGAGATATAGGAGAGCAATAGGACAAGGGATGGAAGGCACTCTAGTGCACTTGTACTCGCCCCTTACTGACCTCTTAGGAATCTGGATAGGTCAACCGTAGATAATCTAAGGGTAAAGTGTTGGGGGTTTGGGGATGACACTATGGAGTCCGGTAATGAGTTCCACGCTTCGACAACTCAGTTACTGAAGTCATATCACCTTGTTTAGTTTCCACCCATTGCTTCATAACAATTACAATTACAATTACAACAACAACAACAACAATAACAACAATAACAACAACAGTAGAGTTGGAAGGGACCTTGGAGGTCTTCTAGTCCAACCCCTTGCCTAGGCTGGGAACCCTACACTACTTCAGACAGATGGTTATCCAACATCTTCTTAAAAACTTCCAGTTTTGGAGCATTCACAACTTCTGGAGGCAAGCTGTTCCACTGATCAATCATTCTAACTGTCAGGAAATTTCTCCTTGGTTCTAGGTTGCTTCTCCCCTTGATTAGTTTCCACCCATTGCTTCTTGTTCTACCCTCAGGTGCTTTGGAGAATAGCTTGACTGCCTCTTCTTTGTGGAAACCCCTGAGATATTGGAAGACTGATATCATGTCTCCTGTAGTCCTTATTTTCATTAAATTTGACATACCCAGTTCCTGCAACCGTTATTCATATGTTTTAGCCTCCAGTCCCCAAATCATCTTTGTTGCTCTTCTCTATCCTTTTTCTAGAGTCTCAGCATCATTGTTACATCGTGGTGACCAAAACTGAATGCAGCATTTCAAGTGTGGTCTTACCAAGGCAAAGAGGTAAGGTATTAAGACTTCACCCGATTTTGATTCTATCCCTCTGTTAACGCAGCCTAGAACTGTGTTGGCTTTTTTGACAGCTGCTGCACACAGCTGGCTCCTATTTAAGTGATTGTCCACTATAGGATTCCAAGATCTCTATCACAGTTACTACTGTTGAGCAAAGTACCACCTGTGCATTTTATTTTTCTTGTCTTTTGAACAAAAGTGGCATCTCGAAACCTTGAAACGATTGCTTTGGCTTGTCACTTCCTGGAGATATAGCTAATGGTATTCGGTCAGTGCAAAAAAATGCAAAAAATGAGCTGCTTTGCCTTGTTTAATGAATCAGGAACACACCTGCCATTAGAAATAGCATAATACAGATTAGGGTTGACAAGGATTAACTGGCTAAGAAGTAATAAATACCTTCTCTGCCTTTACGCAGTTCAACCTACTTTTCCTTCACACTAGAGAGAGTCCATCATTAGACACACACTCGCTAGCTGTCGCTCTTAGATGTGGGTCAGTTCTCCGACAGGTTTCCTTCCAGGATGTCTTAATTGCTGTCCTTAATTCATGCCTGCAAAGAAAAAAAAAAGTCTAAATATTATCTGGCAGTAGTTATCCAGGACGTTGAGTGGAAGATAGCAGAGAACGAAGAGAAACACGCAGTGGGATATTTTCCCAGTTCTCCATTGTAGGGACGCTCCAACATAAAAAATATGTTGATATCCTGGAAAGAGAATAGAGAAGAGCAACAAAGAGGATTAGGAGGCTGGAGACTAAAACATTTAAAGAACACTTGCTGGGATTGGGTATGTCTACTGAAAAAAAGGACTAGGGGAGACAGGGTAGTGGTGTTCCAATATTTCAAAGGAGCCAAGCTATTCTCCAAACCACCAGAAGGCAGGGGAAGAAACAATGGATGGAAACTCATTTAGGAGAGAAACAACCTGGAATTAACATAGAAACATAGAAGTCTGACGGCAGAAAAAGACCTCATGGTCCATCTAGTCTGCCCTTATACTATTTCCTGTATTTTATCTTACGATGGATATATGTTTATCCCAGGCATATTTAAATTCAGTTACTGTGGGTTTACCAACCACGTCTGCTGGATCTACTACTCTTTCAGTAAAATAATATTTTCTCATGTTGCTTTTGATCTTCCCCCCCAACTAACTTCAGATTGTGTCCCCTTGTTCTTGGGTTCACTTTCCTATTAAAAACACTTCCCTTCTGGACCTTATTTAACCCTTTAACATATTTAAATGTTTCAATCACGTCCCCCCTTCCATCAGGAACCTGAGATTCAGAAGCACCAGTTTAAACATGCCTGTGATAAACATATATCCATCCTAAGATAAAATACATAAAATAGTATAAGAGCAGACTAGATGGATCATGAGGTCTTTTTCTGCCGTCAGTCTTCTATGTTTCTATGTTTCTAAAGCAAACCAGGGACTGGTATTCCCAACCTGGTCAATTTGGTACAAAAATGTTGAGGATTCTAAAAGTAACCATGGGGTTGTGGGGTTGGGAAAAATAGAAATACAGTGTTCCCTTGATTTTCGCGGGTTCGAACTTTGTGAAAAGTCTATACCACGGTTTTTCAAAAATATTAACTAAAAAATACTTCACAGTTTCTTCCCCTATACCACGGTTTTTCCCACCCGATGATGTCATATGACATCGCCAAACTTTCGTCCGTCTTTAATAAATATTTTTTTTAAATAAAGTTTAATAAATAAACATGGTGAGTAATAATCTAAATAGTTGCAAAGGGAATGGAAAATTGTAATTTAGGGGTTTAAAGTGTTAAGGGAAGGCTTGTGATACTATTCATAGCCAAAAAATAGTGTATTTACTTACGCATCTCTACTTTGCGGAAATTCGACTTTCGCGGGCGGTCTTGGAGCGCATCCCCCGCGAACATCGAGGGAACACTGTAGTGACCCTGTTCTTTCTGCACCTCCACTACTATCGCCTGCTACCGCACGAATCCCAGCGACTGATTAGGTCCCACAGAGTTGGCCTTCTCCGGGTCCCGTCGACTAAACAATGTCGTTTGGCGGGCCCCAGGGGAAGAGCCTTCTCTGTGGCAGCCCTGGCCCTCTGGAACCAACTCCCCCCGGAGATTAGAACTGCCCCCACCCTCCCTGTCTTTCGTAAACTACTCAAGACTCACTTATACCACCAGGCATGGGGGAATTGAGATATTCCTTCCCCCTAGGCCATTACAAGTTATGCATGGTATGTTTGTGTGTTTGTTTGGTTTTATAATAGGGGTTTTTAGTTGTTTTTTATTATTGGATTGTACATGTTGTGTTTATTATTGTTGTTAGCCGCCCCGAGTCTACGGAGAGGGGCAGCATACAAATCCAATAAATTATTATTATTATTATTATTATTATTATTATTATTATTATTATTACAAATGAAGTGCAACCTTCATTGTGGAAGCTGGCTTATAATGCACAAGGTTCATCAAAGCAGGTCAACCAAGGGTGGCTAACACTCTCTACTCCCCTCCCCCTCTCCGCTGTGTGTGCTGATTACGGAGCGGTGACTAATCTACACTGTTCCATCTGGCAGCAAGAAAGAAGCAAAGGAAAGCACTCCAGAACATTATTAATCGGTCGTAATCTTTAAGTACCATGCTGTAATTAGTCTAGAATGGAATTAAAAATTGCAGGCGATAGAGAGACGGGCGGACATCTCTCCACTCACTCGAGCCGGCCCTGGGATAATTAATTGAGAGGAACAAAATTCGTCGCCCTGCTTCGCATTAAGGGTCCGCGTGGAAAGGAGCAGTAAAATGCCTGTTTAGCCACAGGAGTTGGCTTTTGCCCCGGAGGTCTCCCATGACCGGTTAATATGCCTCTGGGTAGGTAAAAAGCAATGGATCAGCTGAGGCCAAATAGGTTTGTAAGCATTGGGGAAGCCACAGGGGAAGCGACTGAGCCCAGCAATAATACATATATTATACCTTTGAAAAGTGTTCGGAAACTCCAGATCGTGCAGAATGCAGCTGCGAGAGCAATCGTGGGCTTTCCCAAAAATGCCCATGTAACACCAACACTCCGCAGTCTGCATTGGTTGCCGATCAGTTTCCGGTCACAATTCAAAGTGTTGGTTATGACCTATAAAGTCCTCCATGGCACCGGACCAGATTATCTCAGGGACTGCATTCTGCTGCACGAATCCCAGCGACCAGTTAGGTCCCACAGAGTTGGCCTTCTCTGGGTCCCGTCAACTAAACAATGTGGTTTGGCGGCCCCGGCCCCATCCCTCTGCAACCAACTTCTCTGTGGTGGCCCCGGCCCTCTGGAACCAACTCCCCCCGGAGATTAGAATTGCCCCCACTCTCCTCGCCTTTTGTAAGCTCCTTAAAACCCACCTCTGCCATCAGGCATGGGGGAACTGAGATACTCTTTCCCCCTAGGCCTTTACAATTTATGCTTGGTATGTTTGTTTGTAGGTATGTTTGGTTTTGAAATAAGGGTTTTTTTAATTGTTGTAGTATTGGATTTACATGTTGTTTTTATTATTGTTGTTAGCCGCCCCGAGTCTACGGAGAGTGGCGGCATACAAATCAAATAAATAAATAAATAAATAAATAAACAAACAAATAAATAAATAAATAAATAAATAAATAATAATAATAAAATAATAAAATAAAACAAAACAAATAAAATAAAATAAAATAAAATAAATAAAATAAATAAAATAAATAAAATAAATAAAATAAATAAAATAAATAAAATAAATAAAATAAATAAAATAAATAAAATAAATAAAATAAATAAAATAAATAAAATAAATGAAATAAATGAAATAAATGAAATAAAATAAATGAAATAAAATGAAATGAAATGAAATAAAATAAAATAAAATAAAATAAAATAAAATAAAATAAAATAAAATAAAATAAAATAAAATAAAATAAAATAAAATAAAATAAAATAAAATAAAATAAAATAAAATAAAATAAAATAAAATAAAATAAAATAAAATAAAATAAAATAAAAGTAATCCACCCTGACCCTCTTAGTCTTCCGAAAGAATCTGGAAACCTTTGCCAGCTGGTTTGAGGTCCTCATTTTTGAAGGGGGCTGACAGATTAAGAGAAGGTCCCACCTTCCCCACCTTCACCTTGTCTTTTTATCCAAGTTAATACTACTTTTAAAGTTTTAATTTTTCATCTCGGATGGCTTTAACGTTTTAATCCTGTAATTGCTTTCCTGGTTAAAGTGGGACTAGAACTCCCTGTCTCTTGGTAATTGGCCCAAAATTACCCAGCCGGTTTTCATGGCCAAAGCAGGACTTGAACTCACTGTCTCCTGGTGATTGGCCCAAAGTCATCGCCATCTCCTATAAATATCCTCTGGTTTCATATCTACGGCCAGAATTTATACTCGTCTCCTTTGCTGTTCACAGGTCTTCCACAGAGACCTTCAATATGAAGGCAGCAACTTCCATAGTTGTGGTTTTGAGTCACTAAGTGACTCATGGACTGCAGCACGCCAGATCTCTTCCGTCCTCCACTGTCTCCCAGATTCATAGTCATAGGCTCATAGTTATTTTTTTCTTTATTAAATTTATATGCCACCCATCGTACTATTGAGTTTGAGCGACTTACAACATCATAAAAATGGGAATATTTCCCCCCTATTTCTATCTTACTATTTATTTATTTATTTATTTATTTATTCATTCATTCATTCATTCATTCATTTATTTATTTATTTATTTAGATTTGTATGCCGCCCCTCTCCGCAGACTCGGGGCGGCTCACAGCACAACACAACAATTCATAACAAATCCAAATATAATTTAAAATATTTAAAAAGAACCCCATTTTTGCTAACAAACACACACTCAAACATACCATACATAAATTGTACATGCCCGGGGGAGGTGTTTCAGTTCCCCCATGCCTGACGACAAAGGTGGGTTTTAAGGAGTTTACGGAAGGCAGGGAGGGTAGGGGCAGTTCTAATCTCTGGGGGGAGTTGGTTCCAGAGGGTTGGGGCCGCCACAGAGAAGGCTCTTCCCCTGGGGCCCGCCAACCGACATTGTTTAGTTGACGGGACCTGAAGAAGGCCCACTCTTTGGGAACTAATCGGTCGCTGGGATTCGTGCGGCAGAAGGCGATCTCGGAGATATTCTGGTCCAGTGCCATGAAGGGCTTTAAAGGTCATAACCAACACTTTGAATTGTGACCGGAAAATGATCGGCAGCCAATGCAGACTGCGGAGTGATGGTGAAACATGGGCATACCTAGGGAAGCCCATGACCGCTCTCGCAGCTGCATTCTGCACGATCTGAAGTTTCCGAACACTTTTCAAAGGTAGCCCCATGTAGAGAGCATTACAGTAGTCGAACCTCGAGGTGATGAGGGCATGAGTGACTGTGAGCAATGAGTCCCGGTCCAGATAGGGCTGCAACTGGTGCACCAGGCGAACCTGGGCAAACGCCCCCCTCGCCACAGCTGAAAGATGGTTCTCTAATGTGAGCTGTGGATCGAGGAGGACGTCCAAGTTGTGGACCCTCTCCAAGGGGGTCAATGATTCCCCCCCAGGGTAATGGATGGACAGATGGGATTGTCCTTGGGAGGCAAAACCCACAGCCACTCCATCTTATCCGGGTTGAGTTTGAGTCTGTTGACACCCATCCAGGCCCCAACAGCCTCCAGACACCGGCACATCACTTCCACTGCTTCGTTGACTGGACATGGGGTGGAGATGTAAAGCTGGATATCATCAGCGTACTGATGATACCTCACCCCATGCCCTTGGATGATCTCACCCAGCGGTTTCATGTAGATATTAAATAGCAGGGGGGAGAGGACCGACCCCTGAGGCACCCCACAAGGGAGAGACCTCGGAGTCGACCTCTGACCCCCCACTAACACCGACTGCGACCGACCGGAGAGGTAGGAGACGTATTGAGTTTGAGTGGCTCACAACGTCATAAAAATGGGAATATTTTCCCCCTATTTCTATTTATGAATTTTTGGTACTGCTAATCTCACTGTGGAGCGAAAACACCATAAAAACAGGGGGAATATAAAACATTAAAAGTTAACAAAACCACGGATAAACTAGAAAGCAAGACACAAATAGGGTGAAGGTAGGCTCTTCTTAATGTATTGTGTCCAGCATGGAATGACCCCAATGGGGTCCTAGCAGACCCAGGTTTTAAGACCCTTTTAAGGCAGAATTTAATCAATACCCATTGGTTTTGATTGGATCATTATATCAACTGAGCTTTGATATAATGTATACATTATCTGTAATACAGTATCTGTATTAATCTTTATAAAACCCCAACATGAACAGATAATGAAGAAAACGATGTATCCTAACCACATTTCCAGCAACCTATGTAGTGGTATCTCTACTTACAAACTGAATTTGTTCTGTGACCAGGCTCTTAAGTAGAAATGTTTGCAAGAAGAAGCAATTTTTCCAATAGGAATCAATATAAAGACAAATTATGTGTGCCATTGGGGAAAACACAGGGTGGGTGGAGGCCCTGTTTCCTCCCAGGAGATTCCTAGAGAGGCCCCACGGAGGCTTCTCCCCGCCTTTTCCAGTTCTGTTTCCTCCCAGGAGATTCCTAGAGAGGCCCCATGGAGGCTTCTCCCTGCCTTTTCCAGTTACAGTTTCAGAGGCTCGGGTTTGAAAGTGGAAAATGGTTAGTGAGAAGAGGCAAAAAAATCTTGAACACACGGTTCTTAACTATAAAAGTAGAGGCATTTGTAGGTAGAGGTACCACTGTACTTGGAGATGAGTTTGAAAAGACACAAGGGGAATTCCTAGTGGATAAAACCAATTCATTTTGATTAGCCTTCTTGATTAGCCTAGAACTGCGGCGCCTAAAACACGACTTGAGTATTGCCCACAAGATCATATGCTGCAGCGTCCTACCGGTCAATGACTACTTCAGCTTCAACCGCAACAACACAAGAGCACGCAACAGATTCAAACTTAATACGAACCGCGCCAAACTTGACTGTAAAAAATATGATTTCAACAATCGAGTTATCGAAGCGTGGAACTCATTACCGGACTCACTTGTGTCAACCCCTAACCCCCAACACTTCTCCCTTAGACTCTCCACGATTGACCTCTCCAGGTTCCTAAGAGGCCAGTAAGGGGCGTACATAAGTGCACCAGTTTGCCTTTCGTCCCCTGTCCAATTGTCTTTCCTTTCTCTCACTTATTGTTCAGAGAACAATATCTATTTCTTTGTTTCAATTTCTTCTATCTTCCTTTCCTCCTACCATACCCTGTGCATAATGGCTCGCAGAATTCAAGGAGGAGAAATGAAATGGAAACAGACCAAATATAAAGCTATTGAAGAAAAAAAAAATGGCAGCGAGAGCCGCGAGGTTTTAAATAAGATGAAACGGCGTAATGAAGTCATTTAAAAGCCCACCTCGCGCTTATACAGCGTCAGATTGGCTCAGGCGATTATTAGACAATGATGCGGCCTCCGTTCTGGCGTAGAGACAAGCCTCTGGCTGATCAGATGACTCTGTGACCAGCGGTTTGCAATTCTGCATGTCCCCATTGTTTTCCCGGACAATTGTATTTTCTAGGCAATTATTCTGTCTGAAACTGACAAGCTTCCTGAAAAGGACTCACTTGGAAGAAACCAGGCAATTCTCCCTGGTTTATTGTTAATTAACTCCGGCACATTTCCTCCCTCGGCCTCATCTGGATTACCGTACATGTGGCGCAAAGAAGCAAAGAGCAAAGTTAGTGCTTGTAACTTCAAAGAGTCTACAATCAGAACAGAGCTGGAAGGGACCTTGGAGGTCATCTAGTCCAGCCCCCTGCTCAAGCAGGAGACCTAGACCATTTTGGCACACAAATCAAAAACAGTTCACCATCACTGTCCTATATCATTTGAGATGAGATTTTTGCAACATGACATTGTAGCAGATAATTTTATGTGCTACTCTTAGGTCGTATGCAGTAATGGGCAGCCAAAATTTTTACTGCCACACTGTGGGTGTAGCTTATTTTATGGGTGTGGCTTAATGGTCATGTGATTGGGTAGGAGTGCCTTGCCGGTCATGTGACCAGGTGGGAGTGGCTTGAACGATTATCATCATTCAAATGAACTGTTAAAGTCCTCGACTTACAACCTTACCAGTGTCGCTCACTGGGGTGACAACTTGCTTCGCGTTTCCTGCGCTCTCCTTCCTGGGTTGCCCCCATGCCTCAGGCTAGGTAGCTAGCTAGCTATAAATGCTGTCAGCGCCGCAGGTGGGAGGTGGCCACGTGAGGCTGGAGGGGAGCTGGGCAGGCGAGAGGGAAGCTCGCCCAAGGCCAGGAAGAAGGAAAGAGGAAAAAAGCAAGGAGTGCAGATACAGCAGCAGTAGCAGGTGGGAAAAGGAGAGCTGAGACAAAACTAGTAATCCAGGAAGTGACAGCCACCAATTAACTGGAGCTCACATCTTCATTTCCGTCGGTGGAACTGCGTTACACCCCGTCCTGCCTGCTGTCCACCCCTGGTCGTATGGTAGATGACAGAATTCTAAAATTTCTAGTCTGGTAGTATAAATCTTCCTTCTGATGATGACACAGACATAGATGTCAACTTGTCAACCTAAAGCTTAAGGTGGACCTCCCTTTTCAATCCTGGGACTTGGAAAAGAACTATACTAAAAGAAGGATTCAAGATTCAACCAACTGAAGATGTTTCTTGATTCTTCAGATTAAGCAAGCCTCCTGAATTTTCGTGCGAGTTTACCATTATTTTGGCACAGGTACAACTCTGTGTTCCTATATCCAATTTGCATTTAAAATTAGAATGGGAAGAATCAGGCTCCTAGAACTTTTAATTTCTATTTAATTATGAGAATTTAACTTCAGGGGTTTTATCTGATTTTAAAGAATAATTAAAATTAAGTATGACTGGAATGATTTTTCACACTATTTCTGCCTGTCCCTTAGGACTTAAAGTAATAGTAAATTATTTGTGTCTGGAGGTGATCTATATGTAAATTCCATTAAGAATGGAATTTTGTTTTAGAGGAATTCAGATTATGAAAATGACATTAGTGCGTTGAACGTCAGCAGCTAATAAATGCGCTAGTTGTTACCATTACTTCTCTTAATATTCTCAATTAAAATAATTTGAAATAGTACAAAAGATAAGCAAGATCAATTAATTTTATAAGATGATCAAAGGAATGTAGTTCTGCATTGTAAATGCTCTAAGTGTGATAATAGCTTTATCAGGCAGGAAAATAATTTGATGTGGCTTGAACCTTATTCAGTTTTTAGCTCTAGGGATTTCTATTTGTAGTTAATCAAATGGTCTTTTGTGTTTGCTAAGGTAGAATTTTATGATCTTAGGCATTAATTTTACAGTATAAATTTCAGACCTTTTTTAAAAGTAGCTGGAAAATCACCATGGGTTGTGATTATAGGATGACATGAAATCAAAGCAACAATGTGTTGGATTTATATCTCTCATTTTGGAGAATGTCTGTTCATTCTAGCTACCAAATCCAGTCTAATCAAAGTTTGTCTTTAATTTAAGTCTGGTCCTCAACCCCACTCTTGCACACTTGAAAATGAGGTCTGGATTTGGAATGTGAACACTGAATAATGAAATTGGGGGACCAACTGTTCAGCTTTGAACTCTAGATGAAAGCTTCATTGACTTCATGAACAAGCCTCCCGCCTACCAGACATCTGGAAACCAGCCCTCATTAACAAACGTATCCCAGCCATAGAAACTGAAACCAGACTCAGAACACACATTGCCAAACAACTAAGTAGCCTGCAAGCTCCAACTACTCAGGATATCACCCCTAATCCACAATCATTAACTAATCAGCATACCTCAGCTACATCAACGACCCCAGGTGTTACCCCACTGACTCACCAGGAAGTTTCTACACAGCAGGCAATTGCTGAGCCATCAAACCACACCCAGCCACCATTATTTATAGAGGAAAGGCAGCTCAGGTCTCGCTGTGTTCGCCCTAGAACAAGGACAGAAGCACCAGCCGGAAGAGAGACTAGGATGATACCATTTCGGCCTTGTTCTGGCCTCATCAGCTAGCCACACCCTTCCTTACTGGGATTCAATCTGGCAGCTTCTGCCTTGTAAGGCAGAGAATTAACAGTTGAGCCATCAGACCTGATCCCTCCAGCTCTGTACCAGGGAGGGGCTACATATATGTGTGTGTGTGTGTGTGTGTGTGTGTGTGTGTGTGTGTGTGTGTCTATATATATATATATATATATATATATATATATATATATATATATATATATATATATATGTTTTCGTAAATTTTCACGGGTATATGTATGTAGATTGTTCTGAGTTCGGGTTTTGCCCTGTGTAATGTTTTGCATGTCTATGCGACGTTTCGGTGAAATCACATTCCTTGCAAAACATGTGCAGCCACATACATTGGACAAACTAACCGAAGAGTGAGCCAACGCATAGCAGAACATGTGAATGCAGTCAAAAAACAAGAAAAGACCTCCTCCCTTGTCCAGCACATTAAAAAAACAGGGCACGAAATTGACTTTGAAAAAACTAAATTACTCCACAAAACAGAGAATTTATATAAAAGAATCTCTCTAGAAGCTATCGAAATTGAAAAGAGACCCCTTTGTTTAAATAAAAGGGATGATACCTCCCGCCTGCCAGAGATTTGGAAACCAGCCTTAAACAAAATAAACACTTCATAATAATCAACATGTCAATCCTTCTAATTATTATGATTTTAGAATTTTATATTTGGAAATCAGCCTTAAACAAAAAACTTCATAAAATCTTCATGTCATTCCTTCTAACAACTATGATTACACCAACCAATCAGATCACTGAAGCATAGTCACCCAATCTATTTGCTACATTCAAAGCAAATCTCCACCCCCACACTACATACTAGAAAGAAATGTCAGTTTGCTAATATTCCATTTACAACAACACAAAGATTGGAACTCCAGCCTGAAGATGGTGAATGTGATTTCACCGAAACGTCGCATAGACATGCAAAACATTACACAGGGCAAAACCCGAACTCAGAACAATCTACATATATATATATATATATATATATATATATATATATATATATATATATATATATATATATATATATATATATATATATATATACATACACACACACACACACACACACACACACACACAACACCCTCCAAAATGGCAAAGGTGTATCTATTGGTCTGTCTGTTTGTATCTATTTGTGTGACATTTGCAACATGACGTGTCCTGCAAACATTGAGACAAACCAGAATTAGTTGACCACAGCAGGGGAGGGCTCCACTTTACCTTCGTGACTGGTTCACATTGTGTGTGCGCGTCCCCCTAGGCAAATACACTTCTGCGCATGCTCTAAAGATGGTTTCAATCTTTGGCTGAGGAGCTGATCAGCTGTGCTTCAGGTGAAGAAATAAAGGACGGAATTAACCCGTGGACAGGCGGGAGGGCATTGGTGGCTCAGTGGTTAGAGTGCAGTACTGCAAGTTGCTTCTGCTAACTGGTGGCTGCAGTTCACCAGTTCAAATCTCACCACCAGCTGAAGGTTGACTCAGCCTTCCATCCTTCCGAGGTCGGTAAAATGAGGACCCAGATTGTTGGGGGCAATAGGCTTTACTCTCTGTAAACCGCTTAGAGAGGGCTGTAAAAAAGCACTGGGAAGCGGTATACAAATCTAAGTGCTATTGCTATTCAAAAGCAGAGTACATGAAGAAGACATCCAAATACCGAAAAAAATGGCTCAAAATTCTGAAAAAATGACGGCAGTGTGCACAGACTGAAAAACTGGATCAGTGATGCCATTTTCACATCATCAGCAGGTTGCTAATGCTCCAAACTCGGAAGAACCCACTCCTGAACACAAGAACAAGGGGACACAATCTGAAGTTAGTTGGGGGAAAGATCAAAGGCAACATGAGAAAATATTATTTTACTGAAAGAGTAGTAGATCCTTGGAACAAACTTCCAGCAGACGTGGTTGGTAAATCCACAGTAACTGAATTGAAACATGCCTGGGATAAACATATATCCATCCTAAGATGAAATACAGAAAATAGTATAAGGGCAGACTAGATGGACCAGGAGGTCTTTTTCTGCCGTCAGTCTTCTATGTTTCTATGTTTCTATGAACCACAGTCAAAATGTATGACGTTCCTATCAACGAAAGGCTTATGCAATCGATGGCTTCTTTTTACTAGACCTTGATTTTTCTGTAGATGTAATTTTTTTTTAAAAAAAACCAATGTGTAAAAACTCCCATTGAAGGAGGCCTGCTCCGCTAGTGGGTATTTGACCCAAAGACCAGGATTTCCCGCAATGCCTGGGAAATGTTACTCCTGTCCTGCTTGCTATTTGCTTATGAGACATAAATCCATGTTTAACTCTGCAATGTAAGCAGCCCCATTAAAACGGCGTAGGTCAGGCGATTCAGCATCAGCCCCTCTGCTTGTGCTTGTGCTGAGGCACAGCACTTCATCTACAGTGTAATTCCATTTGGGCTATTACATAATTAAATTGAGACTTGAGTTGCGCGTTTTAAAAGGTTATGGACCATATGTAGCTTGAAAGTGGGCCAAGTCTTCAAGGAGGCCACTTAGTGATGCCTTTGCTAATTTTTCCTTCCTTCCTTCCTTCCTTCCTTCCTTCCTTCCTTCCTTCCTTCCTTCCTTCCTTCCTTCCTTCTTTGCTTCCTTCCTTCCTATCTTCCTTCCTTCCTTCTTTCCTTCCTTCCTTCCTATCTTCCTCCCTCTATGTAAATACAGTCAGTAAAGGGGGATTTTCCATTGCTTTGGGTAACTAGCTTCATTATCAAGTTGTTTTTACTATTACTGGCCACTTAATGATGCCTTTGCTAATTTTTCCTTCCTTCCTTCCTTCCTTCCCTCCTTCCTTCCTTCCTCCCTCCCTCCCTTCTTTCCTTCCTATCTTCCTCCCTCTATGTAAATACAGTCAGTAAAATGGGATTCGCCATTGAACTAGCTTCATTATCAAGTTATTTTTGCTATTACTGGCCACTTAATGATGTCCTTGCTAATTTTTCTTTCTTTCCTTCCTCCCTCCCTCCCTCCCTTCCTTCCTCCCTTCTTCCATCCCTCCTTTTTTCACTCTTTTTTCTCTCCTCCCTCCCTTTCTTTAGACTCCATCCATCCTTCCTTTTCTCTTTCATTTTCTCTCCCCTCCCTCCCCCTTCTTCCTTCCTTCTTCCCTCCCCTTTCTCTTTCATTTTTCTCTCCCCTTTCTCCCTCCCTCCCTTTCCCTAGATTCCATCCTTCCTTCCTTTTATCTTTCAATTTTTATCTCCCCTTTCTCCCTCTCTCCCTTTCTTTAGACTCCATCCTTCCTTCCCTTTCTCCTTCATTTTCTCTCTGCTCCTTCTCTCCCTCCCTCCCTTCCGTTCTTGTACTATTAAGTGAAAAGGGCCACCCACCTCGAATGTATTTGCTGAGATCTGAATCTGCAACACTTCTCTCTACCCTTCAAAAAGTCACAACAAGAAACATTTGATAGAACCTGCAAAGTGGAAGATGTATATGGCATGAAATAGTGACATGAGGACCATTCCATCTCTCCCCCTCCTCCCGCCGCCACTGCCTTTACTCCCCCGATGGGCCCTTCCATCTTTGAAAATGTAAATGAAAACTGCAGAATGGGCTTTTATCGAATCACACTCTTAATTAGGTTTTAGCAGAATGCTTTATCGTCAATGTTTTGTTGAATAATTTAATTAGGAAACAGTGCACCTGACTACTGGAACATGCCAAATTAGGCTTTGCTTGATAGCTCGAGTATTTAAAGAACTGACTGTTGCAATTTCTCTGCGTTTCCCACTGACGTGAACTCTGTCTCAATCTGATCAACCAAACGGTTGGGTTTAGTCAATTAATGGAGAAATTGGGTGGCCAGTGGTATGTGGTCTGCTGCCTCCAAAACCTGACTAGACCATTTTTTCTACTGCAAGAGCCTAGGAATGTAATAATAATAATAATAATAATAATAATAATAATAATAATAATAACAACAACAACAACAACAACAACAACAAAATAATAATAATAATAATAATAATAATAATAACAATAATAATAATAATAATAATTATAATTATAATAATGAACTGTTGGCAAAGAACTGGTGGGATCATAAGCCCGAAAAAGTGGTTGAAAATGAGCAAGCAAAACTACTGTGGGACTTCCGACTTCAGACTGACCAAATTCTGAAGCATAACACACCAGACACCCTGATTGTGGAGAAAAAGAAAGTATGGACCATCGACATTGCAATCCCAGGGGACAGCAGAATTGAGGAGAAGCAGCTAGAGAAATTAGTGAAATACGAAGATCTAAAAACCGAGCTGCACCGACTCTGGCATAAGCCAGTGAAAGTGGTCCCAGTGGTACTTGGCATGATGGGCGCAGTGCCAAAAGATCTCAGTGGACATTTGAAAACCATCGGAATTGACAAAATCTCCATCTGTCAATTGCAAAAGGCCGCTTTACTGGGATCGGCAAACATAATTTGCCGCTACATCACTCAGTCTTAGGTGCTTGGGAAGCGCATGACTGGTGATGAAATACGAAATCCAGCATAGTGATCTCATTTGTTGTGTTGTACTGACATAATAATAATAATAATAATAATAATAATAATAATAATAATAATAACAACAACAACAACAACAACAATAATAATAATAATAATAATAATAATTTATTAGTTTTGTATGCTGCCCCTTTCCGAAGACTTGGGGCAGCTTACAACAATAATAAACCATCTACAAATCCAATATTAAAAAAACAATTTAAAAACCTTACAGTAAAATAATCACACAATCCAATCAAACCATACACAAACCAAGATAGTTGAGGGATATGTCAATTTCCCCGTGCCTGGCTACAAAGGTGAGTTTTCAATAACTTAAGAAAGGCGAGGAGGGTGGGGGCAGTTCTAACCTCCGGGGGGAGTTGATTCCAGAGGGCCGGGGCCACCACAGAGAAGGCTCTTCCCCTGGGTCCTTGCAATTATTAATTGCAAGGGTGGACATGCAGAGGTGGGATTCAGAAGGTTCTGATCAGGCCTGAAGAATTGGTAGTGAAAATTTTGAGCAGTTTGGAGAACCGGTAGTGGACATTTTGAGTAGTTTGGAGAACCTGTAGTGGACATTTTGAGTAGTTTGGAGAACCGGTAGTGAACATTTTAAATAGTTTGGAGAACCGGTAGTGGAAATTTTGAGTAGTTTGGAGAACCAGTAGCAGAAATTTTTAGTAGTTTGGAGAACTGGTAGTGGAAATTTTGAGCAGTTCAGAGAACTGGTAAATATCACCTCTGACCCTGCCCCATTTATTCTCTGCCTCCTGAGTCCCAGCTGATCAGAGGAAATGGGGATTTTGCAATAACCTTATCCTGGAGTGACCAAAGGTGGTTAACAAAGTTGGTTAGTCTTTTAAGAAGTCCCCAACTTTGCATTCTCCCTGTCCCCATTTCTAAAAGGGGTCCTTTAGGGGTCAAGAAGTCTCCTCTGATGATTACTGCAATGAGCCACCTAAGCAACGATCCCTCGTCCCATTTATTTTCCCCGAGGTCAAAAGAGGAGGAGAGTTTATGGGCTTGTGTCGCTGTGTATCACTCAAAACAATACAATGCAGTGGCCGCGATGGATGGCGCTCCTCACCTCTCCATCTATTACCCGTGTCAACTTGGGGGGGGGGAGAGATTTCAGCCGCATCCTCCCCCCGCCCTCCTTCTCTCCCCTTTCCGCCTTGTGAAAGGCCCATCAGCAATAATCATTGAAGTGAAGAAGACAGTTGATTTGTGAATTCAGATGATAGAAAGTGACGAGGCTTCAGTCAGCTGGGCAGATAAAGCAACTGTCATGATAAGGCGGCATATGCAATGTCCCCCCACCGACACCAGCAGGAAGAATTTATTGCACGTGGGAGGGAAATCGGCCGATTTGAAAATGCCATAAATTTGAAATTGAATATTACTGAGACACCCCGGAATGTTGAGTTATGGCTTGAATATTTTTAAGTGGAGGTTTAAGGGACATCAATTCACAGCTTAGCCACCTCTTCTTCCAGGATCCTATCTCTCTCTCTCTCTCTGTGTGTGTGTGTGTGTCTGTGTGTATTTGTGTTTGTACTCATGTGTGCTGTCTGTGTCTCTGCCTCTGTCTGTGTTAAATACTGCTCAAAAAAATAAAGGAAACACTCAAAGAACACGTCCTTTGATCTGAATGAATGAAGTCTCGCTTATATTTCTTTGGAAAATGGAATCAAATTGAAGGCAACCTCATTTCACAAGAAATAAGCCCAATTTGGTGGTTAAGGGATATATACATACATACGTACATACATACATATAGAAAAAATAAAGGGAACACTCAAAGAACACATCCTGGATCTGAATAAATGAAGCCTCGCTTATATTTCTTTGGAAAATGGAATCAAATTGAAGGCAACCTCATTTCACAATAAATACGCCCAATTTGGTGGTTAAGGGATATATACATACATACGTACGTACGTACGTACATACATACGTACGTACGTACGTACATACATACATATAGAAAAATAAAGGGAACACTCAAAGAACACATCCTAGATCTGAATGAATGAAATATTCCCACTGAATACTTTGTTCTGTACAAAGTTGAATGGGCACAAGAGCACGGGAAATTGATTGTCAATCAGTGTTGCTTCCTAAGTGGACAGTTTGATTTCACAGAAGTTTGATTTATTTGGAGTTATATTGTGTTGTTTAAGTGTTCCATTTATTTATTTATTTTTGAGCAGTGTATATTCTTAAAATTGAAGCTAATAGGCCAGTTCTTTCTTTCTTTCTTTTCTTTCTTTCTTTCTCTCTCTTTTTTCCTTTCTTTTTTCCTTTCTTCCTTTCCTTCCTTCCTTCTCTCCTTCCTTTCTTTCTTACTTTCATTCTTCTTTCTTTCTTTCCTTTCTTTCTTACTTTCATTCTTCTTTCTTCTTTCTTTCCTTCCTTTCTCCCTCCCATCCATCCTTCCTTCCTTCCTTTCTCCTTTCCTCCCTTCCTTCCTTTCTTCCTTTCCTCCCTCCCTTCCTTCCTTCTTTCCTTCCTTCCTTTCTCCTTTCCTCCCTTTCTTCCTTTCTTCCTTTTTTCCCTCCCTTCCTTCTTTCTTTCCTTCCCTCCTCACTGAAGCTTTCTATGGAGGGAGAACTTTCATGTGAATTTTTTGAAAGTTTATTACCTTGACTTGAATGACCTCATCTCCTAGAATGAAATCATTCCCTGGGCCAGAGAAGACAAAGCTGGGGAATGAATCAAGTCCATCAAAGGCTTCTGTCTCCAGCCTTATCTCTAAGCAGTGGGTTGAGAGAAGTTATAAACTTTACTGGCACCCGATTCCTGTTCTTGGTTATGTTAAGATATTTTCAGGAGAGTCAGGGAGGGAGAGAGAAAGGAGGAAGGAAGGAAGGAAGGAAGGAAGGAAGGAAGGAAGGAGAAAGCATTGTTTATAAACTATCCAGCATTGCATTTGCAAGATGGATGGGAAGGAAGGAAGGAAGGCATGGAATTCTATCCCTAAAACAAACATAAAACCCCAACTATTGAATAAATACAGCTTGATGTAAAATCTTGACTTGGGAACTACGTGACTTCAAATCAAAGTGTTGGGAGAAACTGTTGCACAGAAGGGAGAAAGACAAGAATGGTTGTGCATAGGGGGGGGGGGTGTCAATCCTGCCAGATTAAAAAGAACACACACACACTCACACACCACCTATAGCGTAATTGGCCGCCCTGCCTTTTCATCCCTGGCAAAAAAAAAAATCTCAGGACTCATAAACATTCTAATTAGGCGGCCAATTAAAATGAAAAAAGGAGGCTTTCTTGAATGAACTGGGACTCTCTCGGTGGCTGTTCTGCTTTTCAATTTGTCAGCCTGTGAAAGATTTTATTGCTTTTCCAAACTGAAGGAGGCAAAAGAATGAAGCTGATCCGGAGGGATGCTTGAAAAGGACTGCGGCTCCTTCCGAGATGTTGAGAGGCAACCCTTGGAAACAAGGAGGAGTTTTGTTAGGCTGAGAGGTGGGCATTAAACACAAACATGTCCATCATAGAAAGAAGCGCGGACATGGATTTGTCTCCTTCGTTGAAGCGTGGAACTCATTACCGGACTCTGTAGCATCATCCCCTAACCCCCAACATTTTACCCTTAGACTATCCATGGTTGACCTCTCCAGAGTCCTAAGAGGTCAGTAAGGGGCGTCCATAAGTGCACCAGAGTGCCTTCCGTCCCCTGTCTATGCCATCACTCTACTATTTGTTTGTTTGTTTGTTTGTTTGTTTGTTTGTTTATTTTATTTATTAATCAGATTTGTATGCCGCCCCTCTCCGCAGACTCGGGGCGGCTCACAGCAATAATAATACAGTGTAAACAAATCTAATATTTAGGTTAATTTGAAAACCCCAATTTAGAAACCAATCATACATACTAGCATACCATGCATAAATTTTATAAGCCTAGGGGGAGGGAAAGTGTCAATTCCCCCATGCCTGAGGACAGAGGTGGGTTTTAAGGAGCTTACGAAAGGCTAGGAGGGTGGGGGCAACTCTGATATCTGGGGGGAGTTGGTTCCAAAGGGTCGGGGCCGCCACAGAGAAGGCTCTTCCCCTGGGTCCCGCCAAATGACATTTTTTTAGTTGACGGGACCTGGAGAAGGCCAACTCTGTGGGACCTAACTGGTCGCTGGGATTCGTGCGGCAGAAGGCGGTCCCGGAGATACTAAACAAATAATTCAATTCAATTCAATTTATTAGATTTGTATGCCGCCCCTCTCCGTAGAGTAATTCCCTCAACACTGTCAGACTTTGTACTAAAACTGCACTTCTATTAATTTTTCTCATCATTCCTATCATCCTTTTCCTCCCACTTAGGACTGTATGACTGTTACATGTTGCTGGTATTCTAAGATTTTTATTAATATTGATCGTTTCTTCATTGCTTATTTGACCCCTATGACAATCATTAAGTGTTGTACCACATGAGTCTTGACAAATGTATCTTTTTCTTTTATATACATTGAGAGCATGTGCACCAAGACAAATTCCTTGTGTGTCCAATCACACTTGGCCAATAAAATTATTCTATTCTACTCTACTCTACTCTACTGTACTCTATTCTATTCTAAATAGGCAAGACCTCTCTGCTTGCTGTTCTGTTCATTTGCTCTCTCTCTGATCTTTGATCCTGCTCTGTGTGACGTGTGCTCTGAAGTTTATGTATCGATTTGTTGGTTCCTGTGAGTTATTGCAACTAAGATAGTTGTAGTGAGATACTACTGTGATATATATATATAATAAAGTAGAATACAGTCAGTAGTGTAAATAAGAAGTAAATATATTTTTCCAAGAGTTCCTACTGCTGCTGTGTTTCATTGAAGACTTCAACTCAATGTCTACTGGTCTGTGGCTGGCTGGTTGGGCTGGTTAGCTGGTTGGACTGGTTTGCTGCTTGGGCTGGCTAACTTCTGAAAGTACAGCTCTGATACTGCCCATCTTTTTTCTGAGTGGCTCACAGCAACAATAATCTACAAGCCTCCAGTGATCACTGTTGATTCCCAAACAATCTTTCTTGCCATTCTGTGTGTTTTATTCCTCCTGCTTCCAAAGGTGTGAAAATCTGCAGTGTATCCAATGAAGTTTGGCCGCAGTTCACGAAAACCTATCCTGTAATCAACGTGATGGCCCTTAAGTGGGCTTATCTGTTGTGATATGAGGGAAAGAGCAGAAAAAAAGTTGGCTTGGTATAGACTACGTCACGTGTGCATTGTAATCAAATTCTGGTGGAGAACAAAATGCAAAATAAATTAGATTAGATTTTACTAAGTGCTATTCTGGATCTAGGTCATATCTCAGGTTGGTGGGACAAGGATGGAGAGAGGGAGGGAGAGAGAGGAGAGAGAGAGATAGGATACTGTCCCGTATTTGAAAATGCAGCGTGCAGCAATTATCTGTATCTATATGCATAATTTTATTTGTGAAAGGTATTGAGAGATTATATTGTTACATTGTCAAAGAAAAAGCTGACCATGAAGATGTGTGATTTAGTCTCCCCTAACATTGACAGAACTTGAAATAAGAAAAAAAGAAGAGTCAGATCTGATTTAGAATTTGGATGAAATATCCCAGGATTTATAAATTAAATCTCTCTCTCTCCCTGTCTGTCTGTCTATCTGTCTATCTGTCTATCTGTCTATCATCTATGTATCTATGTATGTATCTATGTATGTATCTATGTATGTATCTATGTATCTATGTATCTATCTATCTATCTATCTATCTATCTATCTATCTATCTATCTATCTATCTATCTATCTATCTCAGTATCTATCTGTCTGTCTACCTCTCTCCCTCTCTCCTTCTCTCTCTCTCCCTCTCTCTCCCTACCTACCTACCTACCTACCTACCTACCTATCTATCTATCTATCTATCTATCTATCTACCTCAGTTTCTATCTCAGTATCTATCTGTTTGTCTATAAATCTTTCTACAGTATCTGCCTGCCTGCCTACTGACCTACCTACCTACCTACCTACCTACCTACCTACCTACCTACCTACCTACCTACCTACCTATCTATCTATCTATCTATCTATCTATCTATCTATCTATCTATCTATCTATCTAGAAACATAGAAACATAGAAGACTGACGGCAGAAAAAGACCTCATGGTCCATCTAGTCTGCCCTTATACTATTTCCTGTATTTTATCTTACAATGGATCTATGTTTATCCCAGGCATGTTTAAATTCGGTTACTGTGGATTTACCAACCACGTCTGTTGGAAGTTTGTTCCAAGGATCTACTACTCTTTCAGTAAAATAATATTTTCTCATGTTGCCTATCTATCTATCTATCTATCTATCTATCTATCTATCTATCTATCTATCTATCTATCTATCTACGTATCCATCCATCCATCCATCCATTCTCTCTGTGTGTCTCTCTCTTCCCCTCTCTCACTCTCATTCTCACTCTCACTCTCTATCCATCATCAATATCAAAGCATTCTTTGATATACAGCTTTCAAATTTAGCTTTCAAATTTGACTCTAAACATTGCAACCTCCTCTGAATGAAAAACTTTCTGTGCAACATCTGGTAAGGTCACTAATCTGCCCAGCATGTTTTAAAGCTGAATTTTGTAAGGCATGCTAAAACAAAACCTTATGAAGGATAACATTTATTACCTGCTCGGATAGCTTTAGGAGTTTTCTAAATTTCCTGAGGTTCGCATTTTATTATAGTGGATCACCTCCTTGGATCTGGGTTTATTCTCGCTCTCTTTTGGCTCTCAAAGTCAAAGATAACAGGAAATGTGTTCTCTTTGTAGACACATGGCTCTCATTTAGCCCATTACGAAGAACACTGTGTAGGAAAGTGCTTCCCATTAATATCGGAGAACACAACATGGTTATAGTGCTTGATAGCTAATTGCATCCATGTTTAATGTTTGATGGTGGGGAGAAAAGAGCTAATAATGAAAGCTAATTCTCAGGCTTTAATAGTGGGAAAGAGCAAAGGACTCCCTTTGTCTTCCCTGCGTTTGCCTCCACAGCCACAAACTTGGGGTTTAATTATTGTTATATCCTTTTTCTTAACCCTAAACTTTTACTGCAGAGATAACAGGACCGAAAGATGACGTCACACCAACCAGCTGCCTCTTGAGTGCCAGCGCTGGAAGAAAGCACTTAAAATAATTAGGAAATCTTTAAACAAGTGTTTGTGAAGTGTAGGCTTACATGTTGCTTTTTCTGTTATCTTTTTTTTTTTAAATCAATTTTGGGGGAATTAAATCGGAAAAGAAGGGTTTGGAATAATGAGTCACTGACAGATTTCTTTTCCCTACTTTTTTCCCTTGTTGCTTGGCATGTAAAAATGCTATAAAGATATTTTAGGGTGGAGAAGAGTGTTTGTTAGGTGTTGGTTTGTATTGCTTTGGCTGAACGACTTCACAACTTGGCTGGGAAAGTGCAAAGAGGCATGCAGGACTACAGATTATTATTATTATTATTATTATTATTATTATTATTATTATTATTATTATTATTATTATTATGTCAGTACAACACAGCAAACGAGATCACTATGCTGGATTTCGTATTTCATCACCAGTCGGGCGCTTCCCAAGCACCTAGGACTGCGGGATGTAGCGGCGAATTATGTTTGCCGATCCCAGTAAAGCGGCCTTTTGCAATTGACAGATGGAGATTTTGTCCATTCCGATGGTTTTCAAATGTCCGCTGAGATCCTTTGGCACTGCGCCCAGCGTGCCAAGGACCACTGGGACCACTTTCACTGGCTTATGCCAGAGTCATTGCAGCTCGATTTTTAGATCTTCGTATTTCACTAATTTCTCCAGCTGCTTCGCTTCAATTCTGCTGTCTCCTGGGATTGTGATGTCGATGATCCATACTTTCTTTTTCTCCACGATCACAATGTCTGGTGTGTTATGCTTCAGAATTCAGTCAGTCGGAAGTCAGAAGTCCCACAGTAGTTTTGCTTGCTCATTTTTGACCACTTTTTCGGGCTTATGATCCCATCAGTTCTTTGCCACTGGTAAATGGTAGTTCCGGCACAAGTTCCAGTGGATCATCTGTGCCACAGCATCATGTCTATGCTCTCAGTCAGTCTGTGCGATCTTTTTGCAGTAGCTGAGTATGTGATCGATTGTTTCATCTGTTTCTTTACGGAGTCTGCACTTTGGATCATCTGTTGATTTTTCAATTCTAGCTTTGACAGCATTTGTTCTAATGGCCTGTTCTTGTGCCACCAGTATTAGTCCTTCTGTCTCCTTTTTGAGTGTTCCACTTCTAAGCCATGACCAGGTCTTTTCCTTATCCACTTTGCCTTCAATCTTCTCCAAGAATTGGCCATGCAATGCTTTGTTCCGCCAACTGTCCATACGGCATTGAGTTGTTGTTGTTGTTGTTATTATTATTATTATTATTATTATTATTATTATTATTATTAATTAGATTTGTATGCCGCCCCTCTCCGTAGACTCGGGGCGGCTTACAGCAATGATAAAAAAAATATACTGTATAATGACAAATCTAATAGTTAGAATCTAAAATAACAATAATACATTTAAAAAGTCTAAAAAACAAGAAACCCCAATACAGTGGAACCCCGACATAAGAGCTGCTCTACTTAAGAGCAACTCGAGATAAGAGCTGGGAGGGGAGAGATATTTTTGTTCTACTTACAAGCCCAAATTCGAGATACAAGCGCCAAGGAGCTGTCTCCTGAAGCCAAACGCTAACTTCCGCGTTCGGCTTCAGGAGACAGCTGCGAAGCGGCGCGCGTGTTTTAAAAGGTTGCAGCCGGCCTGGGGGGCTCGGGGGGGGTGCTTGCAGCTTTCTTTCTTGCTCTTTTTCTTTCTCTCTTTTACCTTCCCTTCCTCTATTTCTTCTTTTCTTTCTCCTTCCCACCTTCTTCCCTCCCTCCCTCCTTTCACTCATTCCTCTCTTACTCTCCCCTTTCATAAGTTTCCTTGCTTCCTTCCTCTGTTCCTGTCCCTTCCCCCTTTCTTTCTTTCTTTCTTTCTTTCTTTCTTTCTTTCTTTCTTTCTTTCTTGCTTGCTTGCTTGCTTGCTTGCTTGCTTGCTTGCTTGCTTGCTTGCTTGCTTGCTTGCTTGCTTTCACCCATTCCTCTCTTGATCGCTTAAAGCCGGTCCCTGGTGCAAAAAGGGTTGGGGACCTCTGTCCTACAGGATTGGGTGGCAGAGAAGTTGAACATATGTAAATTTAAAAGTTTAAGAAAGTTTACAAGTTAAGTGAAAGAAACTTCATTATTCATTTATATGTACATGTACATTTCTTCATTAAAAACATGTCTTTCTGCATAATTTAGACTAACTTTGTGAGTTTTTTGAGGGCTGGAACCAATTAAAATTATTTACATTAATTCCTATGGGGAAAAGTCGTTCGAGATAAGAGCTGCTCGACTTAAGAGCCCAGGTCCGGAACGAATTAAACTCGTATCTCGAGGTACCACTGTATATAAAAACATACATAGTCATATCATACACAAAAAACTACATAGGCAGGGGGAGATGTTTCAGTTCCCCCATGCTTGATGACAGAGGTGGGTTTTAAGGAGTTTACGAAAGGCAAGGAGGGTGGGGGCAGTTCTAATCTCTGGAGGGAGCTGATTCCAGAGGGTCGGAGCCACCACAGAGAAGGCTCTTCCTCTGGGTCCCGCCAAACGATATTGTTTAGTTGACGGGACCCGGAGGAGACCAACAAATACATTGTTATAAAAACCTATCAGTTACACAATCATACACACTCAGTCCAACTGAACATAAACATAATAAAGGTCAGTGAAAAAAGGAGGGGGGAGATTAATCCCCCCACGCCTGGTGGAAAGTCTTCAACATTTTACAGAAGGCAAGGAGGGTAGTTCAAATCTCCAAGGGGAGTTGATTCCAGAGGGCCGGGGCCACCACAGAGAAGGCTCTTCCCCTGGGTCCCGCATTGTTTTGTCGTCTTGACTTGAGTCAATGAGACCACAAGGCCCTGTTGAATGCAGTCAGTGGGGTCCAGGTTTTTATTAGCTTCCACATTCAGTTGATTCCTTCGGATTCTTTCTCTTCTGCCCACCTTTCTGTTCCTGTTGTTCAGGGACCTCTGGTTTCATTGATGTGATTTACCTTGCAATTCTCCTATTAATGCTCTGATCAATCACCGCTGACAATATGCCGGTCTTTGTATAAGGAGCTGTAGGACAAATGTCTCCGCGTGCGAAGAGAAAATTGTTAGCATTTGAATAGCAGACGCTACAGAGAAGGATTAATAGCCTACTTTGATGGATTAGAATGTAGGGAAATTGCTCGATATTAATATGAAAATGTTTGTGAATTGGCCGCGTGGTGCCGTCAATGGAGAATGAAGGCTGGCGATTACGTTGCCAAGGTCTTATCGGCACACACACTTGACTTTCTCACCAAAGACTTTCGCACAAAAGGCGAAGGGGAGCTCTTGAAAATAGCTGAAAGGCAGCTCTTATAATAACCCAGCTATTCAGCCACCGGTATCACAGTATCCGTTTATTATGCTCTTTATAGTCATATTGTACATCTTTATGTATTAACGTCTCTGAATATGGGTTTGTAATAAAAGAATGCAGGCATAAAAGGGGTTGGGAAGAAGTTCCATGGGCTCCATCAAGTATGCTTGGAGAAGGAAGCCAGGTGAGAGGGAAGGCAAGACTCTCAGGCCACCGGAGACCAGGTAGCAAGTTGGAAAGGAAGAACTGATCTCGGGCATTGAATTCTCACTCAAGGTACAAATGACCAGGTTCAATTTATCATACTTTGGACACTTGAAATGTCCATGTTCTGACCCAGCTCCCCAGGGACCGCCTTCTGCTGCACGAATCCCAGCGACCAGTTAGGTCCCACAGCGTGGGTCTTCTCTGGGTCCCGTCAACTAAACAATGTCGCTTGGCAGGACCCAGGGGAAGAGCCTTCTCTGTGGCGGCCCTGGCCCTCTGGAACCAACTCTCCCCAGAGATTAGAATTGCCCCCACCCTCCTTGCCTTTCGTAAGCTTCTTAAAACCCACCTCTGCCGCCAGGCATGGGGGAACTAAGATATTCTTTCCCCCTAGGCCTTTAAAATTTTATGCATGGTATGTCTGTCTGTATGTTTGGTTTTATAATAAGGGTTTTTAACTGTTTTAATATTGGATTGTTATATGCTGTTTTTATTACTGTTGTTAGCTGCCCCGAGTCTACGGAGAGGGGCAGTATACAAATAAACATACCTACATCTGAAAAATATTTCATTTGCACAAATATTCCATTTGCACAACAGCGTGTGAAATTGGTTGTCAATCAGTGTTGCTTCCTAAGTGGACAGTTTGATTTCACAGAACTTTGATTGACTTGGAGTTATATCGTGTTGTTTAAGTGTTGCCTTTATTTTTTCGACAGTGTACTTTATTGTCATTGTCAATACAATGAATTGTCATTGACAATAAAAGTCACGTGACACCCAAAGACCAGTCCCACTACACAGAACAATCAGAAAAAAAATATACTCCACCCACCATAAATTCCCCAACCTGAACCATCCAAACATCTACACAACAGATCACGTCATATGGATTTATTATGAATGCTGGTAGCCCCAGCAAAAGGTTTCTCTCTCACTTCAGATTAAGAAGTCCAGCAGGCCAGAAGATGAATAGTTCTCTGCCACGTCTATTCATCTCCACCCCCCACCTTTTATCCCCAGAGATAGGGTGTGGCTTCACCCGCAGTGGTGGCTTTTCCTTCCCAAGGATCAGCCCATAGATTTCCACTGCTCTCCTCTTTTCTGCCTACTGTGCATCTGCGCATAAGGCACTGGACCCAGCTGTTCTTCCTCTTCCTCATCTACAGCCTCCAGACCTGGGAGCTGTTGACTCTCCACCTGAGGGCTGACATGCCACAACAGTCCATAATGATGGGGAAACTGAAAGGAATGAGAAGAGGATGGTTATCAACATGATGGATGGTCTCCATTGCAATAAGCATGTGGTGGACCTTTGGAAGACTATGTTGGGGACAGATTGTCTGGAGACCATCTATCTATGTGATGACCTTGAATCAACCCTACATTGATGGCATATTTTATTTTATTTTTTATTTATTCTTTGTCCAATATACAATACATATGAAAGAGAATAGACATTGAGTAATATATATAATGATAGAAAGTAAGAAAGAAGAGAAGTAGGAGGAAAGGAGAGAAAAAGTATGATATAAGAGATAAAGAAAGAAGATTGGACAGGGGACGATAGGCACATCAGTGCACTTATGTACGCCCCTTACTGGCCTCTTAGGAACCTGGAGAGGTCAATCATGGAGAGTCTTAGGGAGAAATGTTGGGGGCTGGGGGCTGACACCACTGATTCTGGCAATGAGTTCCACGCTTCGACAACTCTATTGTTAAAGTCATATTTTTTACAGTCAAGTTTGGAGCGGTTGATGTTAAGTTTGAATCTGTTGCATGCTCTTGTGTTGTTGCTGTTGAAGCTGAAGTAGTCGTTGACCGGAAGGACGTTACAGCATATGATCTTGTGGGCAATACTTAAATCGTGTTTTAGGCGTCGCAGTTCTAAGCTTTCAAGATCCAGGATAGTTAGTCTATTTTCGTAAGGTATTCTGTTTCGAGTGGAGGAGTGAAGGGCTCTTCTGGTGAAATACCTTTGGACGTTTTCGAGAGTGTTGATGTCTGAGATGTGGTATGGGTTCCAGACAGATGAGCTGTATTCGAGAATGGGTCTGGCATAGGTTTTGTAGGCTCAATCAAACAAACAAACAAACAGGGCTATTCTGTCTCAGAAGTTGGCAACAGCTTACCAACCCTGTTAAGGAAAGTTGGTCAATTGCTTAGGAGGTTCAAATTGGGTTAATACATGAATATAACATTATCAGAAAATTCCAGGATGGTTACAGGAGCCATTTTTGTAACATTGCCAAGAAACTATATGACCTGCCATCGTCTCTTAGATGAGACAGGTGGTGTAGAAATTTCATAAATAAATGTAATCATCAGAATTAATAGAATAAATTAATCAAGGGCTTGCTTTCAGAAGTTGTGGGTGCTCACTGGAGGTTCTGTGGGAATAGCTTGGTGGGCAGGGCAGGGGAAGAATACTGCAAAATCCCCATTCCCTCCACATTCCTTCGGGAAAGATACTGCAAAATCTTCATCCCTTCCCCACTCCTGGGGGAAGGATATTACCAATACAGTGTTCCCTCGATTTTCGCGGGTTTGAACTTCGCGGATAGCCTATACCACGGTTTTAATTAAGTATTAATTAAAATATTTAATTAAGTATTAATTAAAAAATATTTAATTAAGTATTAATTAAAAAATTCTTCGTGGTTTTTTTCCTATACCACTGTTTTTTCCATCCAATGACATCACATGTCATCGCCAAACTAATAATTTTTGCAAATAAATAACAAAAAAATAATTATTGTTAATAAATAATTATGTTTATAAATATCAGGATCACTATTCATTGGTGAGTCCCAGTAATAATGGTGAGTAAATGGTTGTTAAGGGAATGGGAAATGGTAATTTAGGGGTTTAAAGTGTTAAGGGAAAGCTTGTGGTACTGTTCATAGCCAAAAATGGTGTATTTACTTCCGCATCTCTACTTCCCGGAAATTCGACTTTCGCGGGTGGTCTTGGAAGGCATCCCCCGTGGAAATCGAGGGAACACTGTACTCCATTCCCACCCCACTCTTTATTTTTTTTTATTAGATTTGTAACCTCTGGGGCTAGCCAGAGGTGGTATTTGCCAGTTGTCCAAACCAGTGTTTTTCAACCAGTGTGCCGCGGCACACTAGTGTACCGTGAGGCATGGTCAGGTGTGCCGCGAAGCTCAGCAAGAGAGAGAGAGAAAGAAAGCAAGAGAGAGAGAAAGAAAGAGAAAGAAAGCAAGAGAGAGAGAGAAAGAGAAAGCAAGCAAGAGAGAGAGAGAAAGAAAGAAAGCAAGAGAAAGAGAGAGAAAGCAAGAGAGAGAAAGAAAGAGAAAGAAAGAGAAAGAAAGCAAGAGAGAGAGAGAGGCAGGGAAGTAGGGAGAGATAGAAACAGAGCAAAAAAGAGAGGAAGGAAGGGAGAGAAAGGGATGGAGAGGAAGGAAGGGAAGAGAGAGAAAGAGGGAGAGAAATAGAGCGAAAGGGAGGAAGAGAGAGAGAGACAGAGAGAGAGAATTTTTTTTGTCCAAACTTTTTTTAGCCCCCCCCACTCCCCCCCCCCCCCGCTCGAGGTGCCCCATTATTTTGTATATGTAAAAAATGTGCCGCAGCTCAAAAAAGGTTGAAAATCACTGGTCCAAACTATTCAAAATTTCCACTATTGGTTCTGCAGAACTTGTCAGAACCTGCTGGATTTCATCCAGACTTGGAGACAAAAAAAAAAAAGGAAAAAGAAAAAAAAAAAAAACCCAACCTTGAAAGAAAATTTGATCTTGAAATATGTTTCCTCCTTAGAAGGGTAGATTAACATTGTGTAAACACACCATTTTTATTTGTTCCTGGTATATCATTCAGATAATAATTTTATTTTCTAGCGGGCAGATAATTATTTACTGTGACATAGCAGCCACCTCGAGAGCAAAGAGTGTCATTTTTAAGGTATTTCGTGCTGTTCGGTCAAGCAAAGAATTCTTATCAAATATTTTAATGAGAAAGAATGGATGACAGTTTAGATTAAAAGTCAAGGTGACCTTTAACTAGGAATGACTGCATTCTCATATCATTTCCTTCCTTCCTCCCCCTTTTTTAAAGTCCTTGTCATCTCTCTCTCTCTCTTGAAAAGTCTCAGTGTAAGGAGAAATTTCTTGGGTGTGTATGTATTAAACAATCAGGTCCAAAATGTACTATATACACAAACACACACATATATCACATATATTCACTGCTCAAAAAAAATAAAGGGAACACTTAAACTACACCAAGAAAATCAAACTGAAGTTGTAAGCTTCATGCTGCTGTAAATATAGTTTGTTTGCAACTGTTTTCGTAGATTTTCACGGGTATATGTATGTAGATTGTTCTGAGTTCGGGTTTTGCCCCGTGTAATATGTACATAATATATATGTATATGTATATGTATATGTGTGTGTGTGTGTGTGTGTGTTATATATATATATATATATATATATATATATATATATATATATATATATGTCACATGGGTTTTTTTTGCTGAATTTGAAAATTAAGGGAGACTAGGATAGATCTATTTCGGCCTTATTTTGGCCTCATCAGCTAGCCATACCCACTGGGTCTTGAACCTGCAACCTTTGCCTTGTAAGGCAGAGAATTATCCTCTAGGCTACAGTATCCAATCCCTTCAGCTCTGCACCAGGGAAGGGTTACATATTTTGTGTCGAATCACATATATATATATGTAGATTGTTCTGAGTTCGGGTTTTGCCCCGTGTAATATTTTGAATGTTTATGCGACGTTTCGGTGAAATCATATTCACCATCATCAGGCTGAAGTTGTAAGCTTCGTGCTGCTGTAAATATAGTTTATATATAGATATTTAAATATAGTAAATATATAGATATATATATATTTGTTTTTGTAGATTTTCACAGGTATATGTATGTAGATTGTTCTGAGTTTGGATTTTACCCTGTGTAATATTTTGAGGGTCACTCAAAATATTACACGGGGCAAAACCCAAACTCAGAACAATATATGTATGTGCCCATCCACTTATATAGCTTTAGTTTATATTTCTTTGTTAATTAAGATCCACGAACATTATTCTATTTATATTTATTTGTTGGTTTATATTTCTTTCTTTTCTCTTTCTGATTTTAGTCACTCTGAGCTTCCTTAACTTTTGGAGACTAAGATTGACAGAGTAGAAATCCAATAATAAAAAAATAAACTAGCCATCATAGTTGCCATTACAAAGGCAATTGCCTTCTTGCAAGCAAGCTTTGCATAATGGGCTTTATATTTAAATCTCATCTGTATTTAGATTTTATTTGGGTCCTCTTCCACAGGACAATGTTTCCTTATTCCAAAGTCTCCTCCTCCTATTTCCACAAGATAACATCTCTTTTAGGAGAACACCCATAAACTCCCAATTTGGCCTCATGCCTGTTACAGACAATAGCCGAACGTCAAAGAAAGATGCAAGATAATGGATGTTTTCCTTTCCTGCATCCAGATGATTACCAGTTCTGTGAAATTTCACATCATCGGTTTCTGACGCTGCAGACCAAAGGCTAAAGCAGAAATTACTTTGCAGATTTTTTTTAATGCGTGGAATATGTCCACTGAAGTCACTCTTAACAATGAAGAAATGTAATGCTTTTTCCCCCTGTCCATGTTCACAGGCTTTTTGAGGCATTCATGGACTGTGTTTCTTATAAGTAAATAATTTTTTGTTGCCAATCAGTTTCCGGTCACAATTCAAAGTATTGGTCATCACCTATAAAGCCCTTCATGGCACCGGACCAGGGTATCTACCGCCTTCTGCCGCACGAATCCCAGCGACCGGTTAGGTCCCACAGAATGGGCCTTCTTCGGGTCCCGTCAACAAAACAATGTCGTTTGGCGGGGCCCAGGAGAAGAGCCTTCTCTGTGGCGGCCCCGGCCCTCTGGAACCAACTCCCCCCAGAGATTAGAATTGCCCCCACCCTCCTCGCCTTTTGTAAGCTCCTTAAAACCCACCTCTGCTGTCAGGCATGGGGGAACTGAGATATTCTTTCCCCCTAGGCCTTTACAATTTATGCATGGTATGTTTGTTTGTTTGTATGTATGTTTGGTTTTACAATAAGAGTTTTTTAGCTGTTTTAGTATTGGATTAACATGCTGTTTTTTATTACTGTTGTTAGCCGCCCGAGTCTACGGAGAGGGGCGGCATACAAATCCAATAAATAAATAAATAAATTTTGTAAATAATTTGAGAGAGAGACAGAGACAAAGAGAGAATAATGATGATGATGATGATGATGATAATGATAGATAGATGATAGATAGATAGATAGATAGATAGATAGATAGATAGATAGATAGAGATGATAGATAGCTAGATAGATGTAGACAGACAGACAGACAGATAGATAGATTAGATAGTCAGACAGACAGACAGACAGACAGACAGTTGTCAGCAATTATCAGTGCTGGAAGAGAATGGGGTTTGCAGAAAGGAGGAAGAGGAGGAGGAAGAGGAGGGAGGAGAACTGTGGGATCCTCAATGCTCTCTGTACTTGGTTGTTAGCAACAGCAAAAGCATTTAGACTTATATACCACTTCGTAGTGTTTTGCAGCCCTCTCTAAACGTTTTTTCAGAATCAGCACATTGCCCCCAACAATCCACGTCCTCATTTGACCCACCTCGGAAGGATGGAAGGCTGAGTCCACCTTGAGCCGGTGGTGAGATTTGAACTGCTGAACTACAGCTAGCATTTAGCTGAAGTAGCCTGCACTCTAACCACTGCACTACCCTGGCTCTTACAGACATTTCATTACCCGACTAAGTAACATCATCAGTGCTAACTGAGTAATGAAACATCTGCAAAAAAACCCCCAAGAGAGCACCAAGGACCCTACAGAGCTATATTCACCCCAGACATATTGGGAAGAAGCTCAGTAGCAGAATGGCGAGTTGGGTGAGGGGTCAGAAAGTCAAATATAAAATTTCACACATTTATTTTATTTTATTACTTAGATTTGTATGCCGCCCCTCTCCGAAAACACATGGTTTTCCGAAACCCTAGCAAGTTATGGCTACCCACTGTTCTGTTAGCTCTTCCTGAACAGAAGCAGCTGTATTAAACCTGACAAATATGAGCAACGAAGGACCTCAACAATACAAAACTTGGTTGATCTGGAAGCCTTTAGTTTCTTTTCCTCTGAGTTTCCTGGTTCGGGAAACAGAAGACCCTACGATACTAGACTTTCAATCCTGGGCCTAGAAAGCTTACAACTAAGATGCTTTAAACAAGATCTAAGTATTGCCCACAAGATCATATGCTGCAACGTCCTGCCTGTCGGCGACTACTTCAGCTTCAACCACAACAACACAAGAGCACACAACAGATTTAAACTTAATATTAATCGCTCCAAACTTGACTGTAAAAAACATGACTTCAGTAACCCAGTTGTCGAAGCGTGGAACTCATTACCGGACTCTATAGTGTCATCCCCAAACCCCCAACACTTTACCCTTAGATTATCCACAGTTGACCTATCCAGATTCCTAAGAGGTCAGTAAGGGGCGAGTACAAGTGCACTAGAGTGCCTTCCATCCCCTGTCCTATTGCTCTCCTATATCTCCTATACCTTTCTTCTATTCCTATATCTCTTCTTCTATTCTTTCATTGATATGTTCTATTACTATATCTTCTTTTCTATTTTTTCTTAGATATATTTTACTATGAGTATCTCCTCTATAACCTTCATCATGTATTTTACTATGTGTGTATATATATATATACTCACTAAAACCCTTATTGAGTATTGGACTAAATAAATAAGTAAGTCAGTAAGTAAGTAAGTAAGTAAGTAAATAAAATAAAATAAAATAAAATAAAATAAAATAAAATAAAATAAAATAAAATAAAATAAAATAAAATAAAATAAAATAAAATAAAATAAAATAAAATAAAATAAAATAAAATAAAATAAAATAAAATAAAATAAAATAAAATAAAATAAAATAAAATAAAGAGTCAAAATCAGAGATTTTGAGGCAAACATGTTCTCACCATTTTCCTTCCCACTTCGGGTTTGCTTCGGAAATTAGGATTGAGTAGTTGAGCCAACTTTTAGACTGACTGAAGGAAACCAAGCCGAGGAAGGTCAGGAGGAATTGGGAACTGGATCGCTTTTTGCTCCCTGGGTGAGATTCCATCATTCTTTCTTTTTTCTTTTTCACCTTGATCCGGTGAAGTAGAGGTTCATTTGCTCAATTGAGGATGTCAGCGGTGAGTTTTGCTAAAACCTGTTGAAAGTGGGGTAGGAAATGCCCTTTATCTTAGCCACAGGAGGGCATAGAAACCCAAGAACTCTTGGCATCCATAGACCCCCATCCCCATTTCAGATTTCATTTTATTTTATGAAAAGGATCCTTGCATCTGACCCAAAACTGTATATTAGAAATTTTTGCCTTTAAAAAACCCCCACCAATCTTGCCCACTTTGATGGTATAATATCCTGTTGCACGGTTTGAGAACTTTTGGGCATGAAAGGAAACGAAATCAGTTTGTTAAAAGATGGGAAGGCACCAAAACATTACTCCTTATATAGAGCGCTGGTAAGACCACATTTGGAGTACTGTGTTCAGTTCTGGAGACCTCACCTACAAAAAGATATTGACAAAATTGAACGGGTCCAAAGACGGGCTACAAGAATGGTGGAAGGTCTTAAGTATAAAACGTATCAGGAAAGACTGAATGAACTCAATCTGTATAGTCTGGAAGACAGAAGGAAAAGGGGGGACATGATCGAAACATTTAAATATGTTAAAGGGTTAAATAGGGTTCAGGAGGGAAGAGTTTTTAACAGGAAAGTGAACACAAGAACAAGGGGACACAATCTGAAGTTAGTTGGGGGAAAGATCAAAGGCAACATGAGAAAATATTATTTTACTGAAAGAGTAGTAGATCCTTGGAACAAACTTCCAGCAGACGTGGTTGGGAAATCCACAGTAACTGAATTTAAACATGCCTGGGATAAACATATATCCATCCTAAGATAAAATACAGGAAATAGTAAAAGGGCAGACTAGATGGACCAAGAGGTCTTTTTCTGCCGTCAGTCTTCTATGTTTCTATGTTTCTATGTTTCTATGTTTCTTCAAATGACTCCCTCTTTAACCCCAGAGAGTGTTTGGACCTTCAACATTACTTTAGAAAAGGTCTAGAAATACTTCACAAGAAGAGCTCTCCACTCCTCCACACACAACAGAATACCCTACGCAACCAGACTCAAAATCCTAGGCTTAGAAAGCTTAGAACTACGTCGCCTTAAACATGACCTAAGCCTAGCTACAACGTCCTTTCTGTCAATGACTACTTCGGCTTCAACCACAACAATACATGAGCACACAACAGATACAAACTCAAAATAAACTGCTCCAAACTCGACTGTAAGAAATAGGACTTTAGTAACTGAGTAGTTGAGGCCTGGAACTCACTATCTGACTCAGTAGTATCATCTCCTAACCCCCAAAACTTTACCTTTAGACTATCCACTGTTGATTTCACCCGATTCCTAAGAAGTCAGTAAGGGGCGTGCATAAGTGCACCAGTGTGCCTTCCATCCCCTGTCCTAATGTTTTTCTATTATTAGTACCAATATCGTGTATATAAATATTGTTATATCTTTGTATACTACCAATACATACTTGACGGACAGACTGACTGACTGACTGACTGACTGACTGACTGACTGACTGACTGACTGACTGACTGACTGACTGACTGACTGACTGACTAAATAAATAAATAAATAAATAAATAAATAAATAAATAAATAAATAAATAAATAAATAAATCATTCAATCATTCAATCATTCAATCAATCATTCGTTCATTCAATCATTCAATCAATCATTCAACCATTCAACCATTCAACCATTCAACCATTCAACCATTCAATCATCCAATCAATCAATCAATCATTCAATCATTCAAACAATCAATCAATCAAACAATCAATCAATAATTCAATAATTCTCCCCATCTACCTAGTGGAGTTCCTTGAATGTGTACAAACTATGCAAGAATTTTTTAAATTCTTTGTCCATGGAGATTCTCAGTGACTTGGGTCCTAATTGTCCCAAATACGTGTGTTTCTTTTCATAAAGCAACTGGACTTCTCCCCGATAAAATCAGAGGGTGGAAATGTCTTGGGTAGACCACTGAGGTCCATGTCCAGAAGTATTTGGGATTTCCTGGAGTCAAAGGTGGCACACCTCTGATTTCGACACTCTTTCTTTTGAAATACAATTCTTTGGGATCAAAGAAAAAAATGCTTTCCCCCTCGACTTCCTACTCCCTGCTGCACCTAGACTGTAATCCCTATAATATGAATGAGTGCCTTTGGATAGTTAAGAAAATAAAGAATACAATTGACAAAGTAAAAAGCAGGGCAGCCAGTGTGAAGGATATTTCCAAACAGCTGCTACATCTTTTATGTCAATAATCCTTGCATTAAGTCCTTGTTAAGTGCTCCCTGACATCCTAGATCCTAATAGTCCCGGGCTAAACCTATCATGAAAATCTCTGTCAACAGCTTGTCTTGTAAGGGTGAAGAAAACAGATGTTTTGGATCACGCTAGAGAGCAAGGGATGAACATTTATAAGACGGAAGGACAAATAGCAATAGCACTTAGACTTGTATACTGCTTCAGAGTGCTTTACAACTCTATCTAAGCGGTTTACAGAGTCAGCCTCTTGCTCCCCAACAATCTGGATCGTTGTTTGGCCAAACTCGGAAGGACAGAAGGCTGAGTCAACCATGAGCTGGTCAGAATCAAACTCCTGGCAGTCGGCAGAATTGGGGCTACCTTTGAAGAGTGTTCGGAAACTTCAGATCGTCGAAAATGCAGCCACGCAAGCGGTTTTGGGCCTTCCAAGACATGCCCATATCTCGTCATCACTCCGTGGACTGCATTGGCTACCGATCTGTTTCCGGGCACAATTCAAAGTGTTGGTTATGACCTATAAAGCCCTACATGGCATCCGACCAGACTAACTCCGAGACCGCCTTCTGCCGCACGAATCCCAGCGACCGGTCAGGTCCCACAGAGTTGGTCTCCTTAGGGTCCCGTCGGCCAAACAATGTCAGCTGCCGGGACCTAGGGGAAGAGCCTTCTCTGTGGGGACCCCGGCCCTCTGGAATCAGCTCCCCCCCAGAGATTTACACTGCCCCCACCCTCCTTGCCTTTCAATGAGCTTAAAAACTGATCTTTTTTGCCAGGCCTGGTGTCACTAAATCTTCCCCCTGACCAATGAATGCTTTTAATATGATTTTATTGAATGAATGTTAATGTAAGTTTTTAAAGTTAGAATTTTTAAATATTATTTTTAAGATTATTTTTATGGATATTAATTGGATTACTCTGCTATTATGTCTATGTCTATGTATATGTATATGTTGTGAGCCGCCCCGAGTCCTTGGAAAGGGGTGGCATAGAAATCCAATTTTTAAGTTTTTAGGATCTTTTAAAGTCTTTTAATCGTAATCAATTGGATCAAATTGTTTTACTGTGTATTCTATGTTTGTTGTGAGTCGCCCCGAGTCCCCAGAGAGGGGAGGCATACAAATCCAATAAATAAATTAATAATAATAAAATGAATGAATGAATGAATGAATGAATCAATCAATCAATCAATCAATCAATCTGCAATATTGCATTCTAGCCACTGCACCACCATGACTCTTTTATGTCTGGGGTAGCATTTTAGATCTGTCAGAACTTTTCATATTAACCAAGTAGCTAATCCAGAAAAAACAGAGCTCCTATGTGATCTTGGTTTGTTCACAATGACAAAAGCACCCATCGGGTGTTGACTCACAAGTTCCTCCCTCTTTGGAAGAGCTCATAGAAAAGACAGGGCTGGCATCACAACACTACAATGTCACTTTTGTCTGTCCATTCCTCCTTGTGCCTGGGTAGGCATCTTATGCCCATTGTCATTGCAAAGTTGCAGACTTTAAGTGTCTGAGGATGACAACTTCCATACATTGTCCGATCTGTATTCTGCCATCCGCCAGGGAGAAGATTAGGTTTTAAATTAACAGAGAAGGTAGGGTAACCCCAGGAAAGACGCGACTAATTTGTCCTCCAGTTTTATCTCATTTATCCATTCATCCACTCCTACGGAAGCACCTCTAAAGTCAAAGTCAACAGAAAACTATTTAAAACATCGTCGCCTGGTATTTTTCTTCTGCAGAAATTCTATTTATTTCCATGGATTTCTGCATAAATATCCCCTAATCTGTTGAGCCTGCCTTCATTTTTTTCTGGATGCACTCACAAGCAACTTGGAAAACACCAAGCTGTCAAAAACGTTAAGCTACCAAGCAGCAGAAGTTAACATTTGTTGATGTTACGATCCGATCCCCTCCCTCCTCCTTGTTTTTTCTCCCAGGACTTCTAAAGAGTTACAACAGCTCAAACCCAACTTAAAAATTGCATTCTTCCCCATGTGCAAATTAGGCCTCCCACAACTCTTCATTTTCCTCGCCGTTTGGGGTCCCGACTGGTTTACCATTTACATTTCAACTTGGTTGGGCAAACTAGCATCCTTCTCAAGGAGGGGGAACATTGGTTAATTGTGGACCCAGAGCTTCTCCTTCCAAATAAGGAGGGGCTATCAAAAATTAACTCCAGAAATTTTATCTATTGATTTTTTAAAAAAGAAAAATTATTTTCATCGCAGAGGTTAATATGGAGTGCTTGGTTGCGAGGAGTAAAATGTAAAAATAAAAATACAAAGTGAATCAAATATTTACAGATGGCTTGTCCCTCTCTGCCTTTTCCTGGGTTATTGTTGTCCGTGATCTGTTTTGATGGCATGCCTTTGTATTGCTGAACAAAAGTGCTCTGTGGGAGGCTCGGACAGGCCTTGGTCCCCATTTTCCGAAGGCCTCGCCATCAAGAAAGTCCAGCGTTTTTGTTCCATTTCTCCTCGGGAACTGACACAAAAATCTATGGCTTGAACACAATGTGCAGACTGGAGAGGGAGGGAGAGAGAGAAATGAGAGAGAGAGAGAGAGAGAGAGAGAAAAAAAATAAGAGAGAGGGGGAATGGGAGAGAAAGAGAGAGATAAAGAAAGAGAGAAAATAAGAGGGAGGGAGAGAATAAGAAAGAGAGAGGGAGGGAGAAAGAGAGAGAAAGAAGGAGAAAGAGAGGGAGTGTGTGTGAGAGAGAAAATAAGAGGGAGAGGGAGAATAAGAGAGAGAGAGAGAATAGATAGAGAGAAAGCAAGAGAGATGGAGAGAGAGGGAGAGAAATAAAGAGAGAAAGAGAGAAAGAAAGAGAGAGAAAAAGAGAGGGATGGAGAGAAGAGAGAGAGAGAAAATAAGAGGGAGGGAGAGAATAAGAAAGAGAGAGAGAGTGAGTGTGTGAGAGAGAAAATAAGAGGGAGAGGGAGAATAAGAGAGAAGAGAGAAAGAATGAAAGAAAGAGAGAGAAAAGAGAGTATAAGTGTGTGTGTTTGTGTGTGAGAGAGAAAATAAGAGAGAGGGGGAAAGAGAGAATAGAGAGAGAGAGAAATAAGAGAGAAAGAGAGAGGGAAAGAAAGAGAGAGAGAGAGAGATTCCCAGATCGAAAGGTGGTTTACCTGGGTATCCTCCCTTCTCCTATGGAATCCTCTATAAACAGGAGAGAATTTTGACATGGAGAAGGACAGTTTAAAGTTGGGTCTTCTTGAGAGGTTCCTGCTGTCCGGAAAATAATTGTAATGGCATTAGCCCTGGAGTCCTAAGTTAAGTAGCCGGCTCCAACCCCTTAAATTGGGGGAAAGATGAAAGGTAATCTCTAATGCCAGATATTAATCTCTTGAGCTTTTCTCTCAGGCTTTAGGTTGTTTTTGTAGGGGGTGACGAGGGGCAGGAATAACTCCCAGAGATAGCCACTGCTCCAGATAGCAGCCATGATGGAGCACAGATGTTTGGTCAACATACCTCAAATAACTCCCCGTTTTCTCCCTCGGTGCTTACAGGGAGGGAAAAGGAAGAGGGGGAGCTTTTATCCTAATGGAATAAATAGAATTCTTTATTGGCCAAGTGTGATTGGACATACAAGGGATTTGTCTTTGGTGTTTATTTATTATTTATTTATTTAACAATTGTTTATTTATTTTTGTTATTTGTCATACAAATATAGTGTATTGTATTGTACTATGTTTAACACAATATAAGTATAAAGTAGAGATAGAAAAGATAAAAAAAGACATTAGGACAGGAACGGTAGGCACAAATGTGCATGTTTCCCCCACATCCATCTGCACATTCCTTGGGGCAGGAGCTGGGCCAGAGCTAACCACAACAGGGTGTTAAGGGATAACAAATGTGTGCTAGTCGTTCCTGACTCTAGGGGGTGGTACTCATCTCCAGCACTGTCCAAAGATGTCTCCGTGGCCATGTGGCCAGCATGACTAAATGCCAAAGGCGCACAGAACTCTTGTTACTTTTCCCACCAAAGGTGGTCTCTATTTTTCTATTTGCATTTTGTACCTGCTTTCGAACTGCTAGGTTGGCAGAAGTTGGGACAAGTAAAGGGAGCTCACCCCATTACATGGCACTAGGGATTCGAACCACCAAACCACCGACCTTTGAATTGACAAACTCAGCTTCTTATCCACTGAACCACCACGTCCCTCTTCGTTGGATACCACCTCATCAAACCAAGGTTTCTGGAACAACAGAAAGGGCTGTTTAAATCAAATTGTGTTTGTAAAGGACAGTTGCTTCTTTGCTTCGGTATTATTATTATTATTGTTGTTGTTATGGTTGTTTGTTGTTGTTGTTGTTATTATTATTATCGTCATCATCATCATCAATATAATGCAGCAAATGAGGTCACTATGCTGGATTTCGTATTTCATCACCAGTCGGGCGCTTCCCAAGCACCTAGGACTGGGTGATGTAGTGGCAAATTATGGGTGCCGATCCCAGTAAAGCTTTTGTAATTGACAGGTGAAGATTTTGTTCCAACCATTACAACAATATAATAATAATAATAACATTATTATGTTATTGATAATATATAATAACATAGAATAGAATAGAATAGAATAGAAACCTTTATTGGCCAAGTGTGATTGGACACACAAGGAATTTGTCTTTGGTGCAGATGCTCTCAGCTTACATAAAAGAAAAAGATACATTTGTCAAGAATCATGTGGTACAACACTTAATGATTGTCACAGGGGTCAAATAAGCAATGAAGAAACAATTATTATTAATAAAAATCTTAGGATACAAGCAACAAGTTACAATCCTACAGTCCTAAGTGGGAGGAAAAGGGTGATAGGAATGATGAGAAAAACTAATAGAAATAGAAGTGCAGATTTAGTAAAAAGTCTGACAGTGTTGAGGGAATTATTTGTTTAGTAGAGTGATGGCATTCGGGGAAAAAATGTTCTTGTGTCTAGTTGTCTTGGTGTGCATTATAACATTTTTATTGTTATTATTATAGTTATTGTTATGTTTATGTTGTGAGCCGCCCCAAGTCTTTGGAGAGGGGCGGCATACAAATCTAATAAATTATTATTGGTGTGCATTATAACATTTTTATTGTTATTATTATAGTTATTGTTATGTTTATGTTGTGAGCCGCCCCAAGTCTTCGGAGAGGGGCGGCATACAAATCCAAATAATAAATAAATAAATAAATATTATTATTATTATTATCATCATCATCATCATCATCATCATTATAACAATAATAATATTATCACATTTATTATTATTATCATCATTATTAATATTAATATTATTATTATCATGATGATGATGATGATTATAATGCTGCTGCTGCTGCTTCCTCTTCATGGTTGTTTCTTTTCCTCTTTTTTAAAAAAATTCTTAGGAAAACCAGGGTGGAAACTTTCCCCTTTTCCTAAAGACCACTTACATCATCTCCAAAACGGTTTCCCACCCAGCCCAAACTTTGACGCTTGATGGGATACCGCTCGGAAGAGTTTTCCTTCATTTGTCCTTTTGATCCACTCATAAATGGAAACTCAGGTGTGGACAGTGAGGACAGGAAATGCAGGACAATTTTTAACAGGGGATGGAAATACCTCCCGCTTGGAAAAGAATAAACGGCAATAAGGTACTGTAGTTGGGAAGGATCCAAAAGGAGATGACAATTAACATTATTTGGATGGAATTGTGATTGGAGCAAACCCCTGCAACTGACTGCAACTAGACTTACAATCCTGGGTCTTGAAAGCTTAGAACTACAATGCCTTAAACAGAGCCTTCTCTGTGGCGGCCTAGGCCCTCTGGAACCAACTCCCCCCAGAGATTAGAATTGCCCCCACCCTCCTTGCCTTTCGAAAGCTGCTGAAAACCCACCTCTGCCGCCAGGCATGGGGGAACTGAGATACACTTCCCCCTAGGCCTTGACAATTTTATGCATGGTGTGTCTGTATGTATGTTTGGTTTTTATATAATGGGTTTTTAACTGTTTTGGATTTTGTTATATAATGTTTTATTGATGTTGTTAGCCGCCCCGAGTCTGCGGAAAGGGGTGGCATACAAATCCAATAAATAAATAAATGAATGAATGAATGAATGAATGAATGAATGAATGAATAAATAAATAGACCTAAGTATTGCCCACAAGATCATATGCTGCAATGTCCTGCCTGTCAAAGACTACTTCAGCTTCAACCACAACAACACAAGAGCACACAACAGATTCAAGCTTAATATTAACCGCTCAAAACTGGACTGTAAAAAATACAACTTTAATAATCGGGTTGTCGAAGCGTGGAACTCATTACCGGACTCTGTAGTATCATCCCCTAACCCCCAACATTTTACCCTTAGACTGTCCACGGTTGACCTCTGCAGATTCCTAAGAGGTCAGTAAGGGGCGTGCATAAGCACAGTAGAGTGCCTTCCTTCCCCTGTCCTATAGTCTCTCCTATATCTCATAAGAAGCCATACGAGTCTTTGGAGAGGGGCGGCATACAAATCTAAATAATAAATAAATAATAAATAAATAAATATATCTTCTCTACTATATCCTCTTCATTGTGTATTATTGTGTATTGGACAAAATAAATTAATTAATTAATGAATAAAAATAAATTAAAATTTATAAAAAGGCAGAGAGTTTTGGTGCCCTTTTTACCACGCTTCTAATAATATTCTTATTTCCTATCTCAGCCAAATCTTGTAAAATTTAACTTATTAATAAATTTGAGTCTCGGCCCCTTACAATTTCTCTTTCGTTGGATTGTGAAAAGTTTGCTGAGATTTAATCCTCTGGCCAATCTTCACACATTTAAGGAATTTAATCTCTGCACATCTGCATCAAGATACCTGGTGTGCCTGGCATTATTTATTTAATTATGAATTATTCTAAAACTGAGTTGTGAAAGATTATGAAGCTAGGAAAGGCAGTGGGAAAGGTTTGGCCTCAAATGAAATTAGGGCTCTAACTCTCCACAGGGGGGGGGGAAAGTTGGTGGTGTTAAAAATTGCAAAAAAAAGAAAAGCAAAATTTCAACATTATGTAAATTGCTGGGCTAATTTTTGGAGTTGCGGTAAAGTGGAGATTAAAAAACAAACAGACAAAAAAAAAAACCCAGCATCTCTTCTTCTCTCTGGGTTTGACAGATGAATAACATTTGGTGGACATTTCTGCAGTTTGTCTTCATCAATCAAGCCATGTTTGTTTACCAAGCAACGTGTTGTCAGACTTAATTTTCTGCTTATTCTGTTGCCACCACAACAAAGCTTGATATTTGGGCAGCAAAATGAAGCAAATATTTTGATTGTCTTTCACACTTAGGGGGGGGGAGGAGGGGGGCTCTAATTGAGGAAAACAGAGAGAAGAGAAAGCTACCCCTGAGAGGTTTGGATTTTTCCCTCGCACCCTCCCTCCCTTTATCCTTTCCTTCCTCTCACTTCATCTCTCTCTCTCTCTCTCTCTCTCTCTCTCCCTTCCTTCCTTCCTCCCTCCCTCTCTCTTTCTCCTTCCCTCTCCCTCTCTCTCCCTCCCTTCCTCCATCTCTCACCCTCTCTCTCCCTCCCTCTCTCTTCCTCTCTGTCTCTCTCTCTCTTTTCCTTCCTCACTCTCTCTCTCCCTCACTCTCTCTTCCTTCCTTCATCCCTCTCTTTCCTTTTCTCCTTCCCTCTCCCTCCCTCTCTCTCTCCCTCTCCCTTCCTCTCTGTCTCTCTCTTTCCTTTCCTCCCTCTCTCTTTCCCCCTCTCTCTTCCGCTCTCTCTCTTCCTTCCTTCATCCCTCTCTCTCTCTTTTTCCTTTCCTCTCTCTCCCTCCTTTCCTACCCCTCTCTCTCCATCCCTCTCCCTCCCTCCCTCCGTCTCTCTTCCTCCCTCTCCCCCTCCTTTCCTCCCTCTCTCCCACCCTCTATCTCCCTCTCTCTCTTCCCCTCTAGAGAAAGAGAGAGTGAAAGAGAGAGCAAGAGAGAAAGAAAGAGAGAGTGGGGGGAGTGAGAGAGAGAAAAAAAATAGGAGAGAATAAGAGAGAGAGAGAGAGAAAGAGAGAGAGGGAAAGAAAGAGAGAGAGAGAGAGAGAGAATGTGCCCCAAATTATTTTCAAAATATAACCAAGGAGACCAAGCATCCTTTTTCCTCTCATTTATTGGCCCTTTGATCTCATGTCAGTTCTCTGTGTTGACCAGAAAGGAGGAAAGGGAAAGAAGGAAGGTGAAAGGAAAGGAAGAAGAAGGGAAAAAGAGACCCAAAGAAAAAAGAAAATGTGGGAAAGAGAGAGAGAGAAAGGAATACAAAACAAAAACAAAACTAATATTTTACAACTAATGATCCTGTCGGTGTTCCGTGTTTTACAATCGGGGCATGGAATTTGTTCGAAATTTGTCTTTTTTCATCCTTTCTTTCTTTCTTTGGTCTTATTTTTATAGTTTGGTTCTGCATTCCTTCTACTCGACCTAAAGGGGAAAAAAGGCCTGTTCATTTATTACTTACATATGTCTCTACCCTTTTTACCCCAGCAGGGAAAGACAAAATACGGAGCCTGGGTTTGAGAGTTTTGAGATGGACGGCTAATCCTTCTCCACCTTGAACTAATTGAAGGAGTGGTATGTTATTGTGCTGGGCGGTGTTTTGCAACCCATAGCCAGTGGGGTTTCAATTTGTACAAGCATAAACAGATAGTAAAGCCAAAGAAATGGACCCCGTCATTTGTTAGCAGAGTTCAGATCAAATTATCACAAATGTCCCCCGCTGACAACTCTTAGCAATTAACTCTTTCTCTGCCCTTCTCCCTTCCTGGCCTCTTAAAATGTTTTGGGTTTCACTTGAGACTCAATAAATAGCAGATGGACTTCTGAAAGTGTTATTATTTTTCTGGGTGGTTTTTTAAAAAAAATGACTTTCTTTCATGGAGTTAAGGAGCCCACAATCAGAGTTTGGTTCTTTTAAAAAATATATAAATTAATGCTTTGATAGATCGTTGTTTCTTTTAGTCATTTTGGATCAAATGGCCCAGTCAAAGCACAAATATGTTTCCCCCCCCTCAAAGTTTTGTGTTGCTTCTCCAAAAGGTGGAAGCAAACTAAAACAAGGATGGGATATTATACGGTTGTAGAGCACCTAGTTTTTCTTTCAAAGCTGAGAAAAAAGAGCATAAAAGCTGAACTGGACAAGCAGTATGGGCTAATAATGGTTAAGGCCATGATCCTGCATGGAAGCTGCTTAAATCTTATGGAATTGGATGGCTGGGTTCCCCTATCTTACTAAACCAGCCTTTGAAATCATTCATGCTCTCTGAGCTTGGTTGTGTTCTTACAAACATTGTATTGCCCGGCTAGGTAATACCATCAGTTTTAGCGAATGTGGGGTTTGCTCTCTGTTTATATATACTGTAGTAGGTTTCCCTGCCAGTTTTGGTGGAAATGTTGTTTTCTCCTTGGTAGTTCCTTGATTGGGATAGGGTTTTTTCTGCTTGATTGTTTGTCGGGTGCTAATCCCTGCTTATCTGGGCATTAGTTGCTGGCGCCTTCTGCTGCATGAATCCCAGCGACCAGTTAGGTCCCACAGAGTGGGTTTTCTCTGGGTCCCATCAACTAAACAATGTCGCTTGGTGGGACCCAGGGGAAGAGCCTTCTCTGTGGCGGCCCCGGCCCTCTGGAACCAACTCCCCCCAGAGATTAGAATTGCCCCCACCCTCCTTGCCTTTCATAAGCTGCTTAAAACCCACCTCTGCCGCCCTGAGTCCACGGAGAGGGGCGGCATATAAATCCAATAAATTATTATTATTATTATTATTATTATTATTATTATTATTATTATTATTATTAACTGATATACTCTTTCCTCCTAGGCCTTTACAATTTTATGCATGGTATGTCTGTCTGTATGTTTGGTTTTATAATAAGGGTTTTTAACTGTTTTAGAATTGGATTATTTATATGCTGGGGTTTTTTTCAAATATTTTATTGATTTTCTTAAAATAGACAAAACTGACAAACATACATTTAACATATTCTAGAAGTAAAATTTCAATACAGAAAAGGAATACATTCAAAAAATACTTAAATTTCACTTGTTACTTTAAATGAAAAGAAGATATATGCTGTTTTTATTACTGTTGTTAGCCGCCCCGAGTCTACGGAGAGGGGCGGCATACAAATCCAATAAATAAATAAATAAATTCTGGTTTTTCTATTTCCTTCTTAGCTTATTATTGTCTGAAAATGTGGTTTATCTCAATGTGCCAGTTGATGGCTGATTTGCCAGAGTGCACAGCTTACAGGAATATCTTAGTATTTTTTAATTTTATTTATTTAACTTGGTCTACGATGCTCACAGTTGAAACAATGGTTCCCTCTGTCCATGTGTTTTGCTTTTACTTAAATTGTGGTTTCTTTAATAAACACGGCCATTTTCATACATGTTGTTGAAACAAGGCTAGAGAAGTTTGGGATTTGGGAAGCAGATGGTGAGCGCGCTCACAAAATGGGTGCCATAAGATATTATCCTTTTCACGCCTCTTTTGTTTTGACCATAACTAATCACACAACCTACAAGTGCCAGTTTGGTATAACGATTAAAGTGATCGGCTTAGAAACTATTTTTTTTTATTTTATTTTATTTTATTCATTTGTCCAATACACAAATACATAGGAAGAAAAATAGACATGTAGTAATATATATAAGGGTAAAGTGAACTTAGAGGAGAGGATATATGAAAGAAAGAAAATATATATGATAAGTGAGAGAAAGGAAAGACAATTGGACAGGGGACGAAAGGCACACCAGTGCACTTATGTACGCCCCTTACTGGCCTCTTAGGAACCTGGAGAGGTCAATCGTGGAGAGTCTAAGGGAGAAGTGTTGGGGGTTAGGGGTTGACACAATTGAGTCTGGCAATGAGTTCCATGCTTCGACAACTCGATTGTTGAAATCATATTTTTTACAGTCAAGTTTGGAGCGGTTTGTATTAAGTTTGAATCTGTTGCGTGCTCTTGTGTTGTTGCGGTTGAAGCTGAAGTAGTCATTGACCGGTAGGACGTTGCAGCATATGATTTTGTGGGCAATACTAGGTGACTATGAGTTCCAGTCCTGCCTTAGGCACAAAGCCAGATGTTGGGTGGCTCTGGGCCAGCCTCTCTCTCTCAACCCTTGAAAGAAGGCAATGGCAAACCAGTTTTGAAACAAACTTTGCCAAAAAAACTACAGGGACTTATCCAAGAACCTGCATCAAACATTCACCCCAGTGATTGTTCTATTCCACTCTTGACTTCTTTCTCTTGTGGTTATATTTTTCTCTTTTCCCTTTTCTGCTGGGATTGATTTATCATCATTTGCTAACATCTCTGTCTCAGAAATGGACCTTTGATCACCTTGCGTTTTACAACTTAACATCTGTTCTGTGTTTAACCTTTGCTAATGCTGTTTTTCAAAACGATTACTTGGGATTAAAAAAAAACCCAACAAAACCCGCGTCAGTCCAAGAATTCTTATTAAATCCAACTGGCATTTAGGAGGGCTAAAGATAGGCGAGAAAACGATGCATTTTAATTTAGTGTCTTAATTTGCTACAGGTTTGTGATGCAGTTATAAACCCGTTTTCACTGGTGCAGTAATTCGATCACCCTTCTTCCTCTGACTTACACATGGAAGGGTGTTGTTTTCTAAGACCTCTCGAAGGATTATCCCCCCCTTTTTGGCAATATGCAAAGTGTCAAGCAAATAACAGAATAATAGAGTTGGAAGGAACCTTGGAACAGAAGTGAAATCCAGCAGTTCTGACAGGTTCTGGAAAACCAGTAGGGGAAATTTTGAGTAGTTCGGGGAACTGGTAGTGAAAATTTTGAGTAGTTCAGCGAATCAGCAAATACCACCTCTGTCCTCATAGTGTGGTGGGAATGTACATTTTGCGATACCCTTCCCCAAGGAATGGGGAGGGAATGGGGATTTTATGGTATTTATAATAATAATAATAATAATAATAATAATAATAATAATTATTATTATTATTATTATTATTATTATTATTATTATTATTTATTTATTGGATTTGTATGCCGCCCCTCTCCCCTCTCCGCAGACTCCGCAGGTATCCTTCCACTGCCACGCCCACCAAGCTAATTACAGATCTCTCTCCACTGAGGATATGCTTTTTTTCTTCAGGGGAGGCCGCCTGTCAAGCCGATGCAGAAGTTGGTGATAAATTAATGGCTTGCCACACTATCTAGAAGGTCTGATGTTTAAGGGAACTTGGGAGGTGTGATTTTCAGGAGGGAACAGATGCAGCCACAAAGCATTCGAGTGGTTAAAGGACATCCTATGCCCGCCCACCTGGGCAGAAGTGGAAGGAGGACTGCCCATGCTGGCACAATCTGAGTGGGCAAATGTGACACGTTTGTGGGTGGGGCACAAGGGGTATCAACTTTCAACTGGGTGGAAAACTCAGATTCGGGTTTCTCAATATAGGTGTCAGGATGGCTCCGGAAATAAATTGAAACTTGGAGGAGTACTTTGATTTGGACTCTGATTTAGTTCAGATGTTAGCTGGAACCTTGACATTGGTAGTAAAAAAAATGTATTTCATCACTGCTTTGGAAGTCTTCTAACCCAGCTCCCTGCTCGAGCAAGATACTCTACTCTTCCGGTCCCTGTGGCGGTCCAATCTCTTCGCAAAAGCCTCCATCTTCTGCAGGCAAGCTGTTCCACTCCACTAATTAATTACTCACTATTGCACTGGTTAATTACTCACCCTCAACTTTTCACAAACTCCGGGACAGACACACAGCAAAACAAAAACAACTAAAGATGGCTGCAGACACACTCAGGATCCTTCTAGAAATGAAGGGAATTAGTTTAATCATTGGTTTAATCATCGGTAACAGCATTTCGGAACCTCAGATTGAGAGATTTTTCTCCAGGCCAACTTAAAAACTTACAATGTTTTTTTTAAAAGGAAGAAAGAAAGAAAGAAAGAAAGAAAGAAAGAAAGTGAAGGAAGGAAAAAAGAAAGAAAGGAAGTGAAGGAAGGAAGGAAGGAAGTGAAGAAAGAAAGAAAGGAAGGAAGGAAGAGAAGGAAGGAAGGAAGAAAGAAAGAAAGAAAGTGAAGGAAGGAAGGAAGAAAGAAAGAAAGTGAAGGAAGGAAGAAAGAAAGAAAGTGAAGGAAGAAAGTGAAGGAAGGAAGGAAGAAAGAAAGAAAGGAAGTGAAGGAAGGAAAAAAGAAAGAAAGGAAGTGAAGGAAGGAAGGAAGGAAGTGAAGGAAGAAAGAAAGGAAGGAAGGAAGGAAGAGAAGGAAGGAAGAAAGAAAGAAAGTGAAGGAAGGAAGAAAGAAAAAAGAAAGTGAAGGAAGGAAGAAAGAAAGAAAGTGAAGGAAGAAAGTGAAGGAAGGAAGGAAGAAAGAAAGAAAGGAAGGAAGAGAAGGAAGGAAGGAAAAAAGAAAGAAAGAAGAAAGAAAGAAAGAAAGAAAGAAAGAAAGAAAGAAAGAAAGAAAGAAAACCTCACCATTTAACAAATCTCTTTGCCAGTTCTTCACAGTTTCAAGCTCAGGTTCAACCTTTTCCAGTGCAGTTTTGCAAAGTCTGTTCATTCTGCAACTTAATTGTTCTATGAGACACATTTTCCCCTCATTATTTTGCACTTCATTCTTCTATGAGACACATTTCCATAGTCAGGTCTTCTCCCCCAAGCAGGTGTCCCTTTCTGTTTTTGTAGCCATTACAATTTTGATTCATTTCCTTTCACAAAAGTTGGTTCTCTTATTTATTTATTTACTTATTTATTCAATTTCTATGCCGCCCAATCCTGAAGGACTCAGGGAGGCTTACAGCAACAATATAAATAGATGCAAATGATAGAAAGAAGTCGAACATTATCTAAGACTAAAACATTATCTAAAACTGAAGACCCATGAAAAAAGTTATTATAAAAAGACAGTCTTCCCAAGCTGGTAAAAGGAAGAAGAATCAAAGAAAGAAAAGTTAGTTGGTTGGTTGGTTGGTTGGTTGGTTGGTTGGTTGGTTGGTTGGTTGGTTGGTTGGTTGGTTGGTTGGTTAGTTAGCTAGCTAGCTTGCAACTGAACCTTGGGACTTTTCACAGTTCAATTTTGATTCAAGGGCAAATCCAGCCACTATTTGTATTTTGTGCATAAAAACGTTTCTTCTGATGGCAGAAATACCTTTCAATTAACTCTGTTTTCACATTCCCATGCCAAAAGACAAAATGAAGAGTTGTGTATGTGTGTGTGTATATATACACACACACATACACTGTACACTATCCTCCCTTGCTGAAAACCCTCATTTTCCCATTGTTATTGTGTTTAAAAATATGCAGAAGCCCATTAAAAGTAAAGATAAAAGTTACACACAGGCCTTCAAGCTTTTCCAAAGAGCCACAGGTGTACAAGAGGTCAAAGCAATATCTTGTTCTTCTAACTATTTCAACAGATAGAAAGACTTTTGATTGCATTATCTTTCTCTCCCTCCCTCTCTCTCTCTCTTTAATGCCTTTGAACTTTCCGCCAAGGCAGACCACTTCTGCCTTTCAGAAACCAACAAAGGCTCAGTCACCAGATAAGAATTTCTGACCACGAAAAGGGAGATTCTTGCCTTTCATCTTCGCTTTGGTGTGTGTGTACAAAGTGTTTGCTTTCTCTGACCCATGTATCAGCTAAACCTTTTTAAGAAATAAAGAAAAGAAAGGAGGAGGGGGAAGGTAGGGCAGAAAGAAGGAAGGAAGGAAAGAAGGATGGAAGGAAGAAATAAGAGAAAGGGAGGGAGGGAAGGAAGAAAGGAAGGACAAAAAGGGAGAATGGAGAGGAAGGGAGGGAAGGAAGGAGAGAAAGGGAGAATGGAGAGGAAGGGAGGGAAGGAAGGAGAGAAAGGGAGGGAAGGAGGAAGGGAGGGAAGGAAGGAGAGAAAGGGAGAATGGAGAGGAAGGGAGGGAAGGAAGGAGAGAAAGGGAGGGAATGAGGAAGAGAGGGAAGGAAGGAAGGAGAGAAAGGGAGAATGGAGAGGGAGGGAGGGAAGGAAGAAGAGAAAGGGAGAATGGAGAGGGAGGGAGGGAAGGAAGGAGAGAAAGGGAGGGAAGGAGGGAAGCAAGGAAGCAAGGAGAGAAAGGCAGAATGGAGAGGAAGGGAGGGAATGAAGGAAGGAGGGAGGGAAGGAAGGAGAGAAAGGGAGAATGGAGAGGAAGGGAGGGAAGGAAGGAAGGAAAGAAAGGGAGGGAAGGAGGGAGGGAGGGAAGGAAGGAAGGAGAGAAAGGGAGAATGGAGAGGGAGTGAAGGAAGGAGGGAGGGAGAGAAAGGGAGGATGGTAAGGGAAGGAAGGAAGGGGGGGAGATCTTCCCATTGACTTAAAATCTATCCCATGTGACAAATATCTACAAAGACTATATTGAGCTTTGAAGAGTCTTCTCCTACTCTCACCTACTCTTAGGTATCACCAGTATCTTTTCTGATGTCATACAGTAACTAACAAAAAAGTTTGTGTTTCAGTGTCTGGCATTTTGCCTAACTTCCTAAATGTCCTTTTCCTTGTTGAGTTTTGTACCTGCAGGTAGAATGACTGTAAAGATCTCGTTTTTCATTCTCTGGGGCAAAAAACTTGGGGCTTCCTTTGGTTATTTCCACAACCTTGTATCATAGTGAGATTTATTCATCTATCCTGTGGATAAATTCTTCAACAAGATTGAATTGCATTGTGCCATTATGTTTTAAGTGTTCCCTTTATTTTATTTTATTATTTTTGAGCAGTGTGTGTGTGTATGTATGTATGTGTGTATATATATATATATATATATATATATATATATATATATATATATATATATATGTATGTATGTCACATGTTTAAGCTGAATTTGAAAATTAAGGGAGACTAGGATAGATCTATTTCGGCCTTATTTTGGCCTCATCAGCTAGCCATACCCACTGGGACCTGAACCTGCAACCTTTGCCTTGTAAGGCAGAGAATTATCCTCTAGGCTACAGTATCCAATCCCTTCAGCTCTGTACCAGGGAAGGGTTACATTTTGTGTCGAATCACCCTGGTATATTGAAGGAACATCACAGCTCCTGTTTTGCCTCTCGATGGATGGTCAAATTTTATGTAATTTGCTGTTCTGTTAATTGGGATTTGATGTAACAAAAGTTGATGGGTTTGTTTGTTTGTTTGTTTGTTTGTTTAAATGGTTTAATTTCTTCACTTTTTTTATTTTTTTGCTTTGCTTTTATGGCAAGCTGCCCAGTTGTAATTGTGCAATGCATTTTCCCCTTGAAAATTGATTATGCTTGTCACCCAGCCAGACACAATATTTATTGACTTTGCTGAGTGCGGGATTCCATAAATACATTTCAATACTGTGGGCATTTGCCTTCGGTTTATACAGACACATTATGGTTAGGATTACAAATTGGCCTGGTGGAAAGGAGGATGTCCAGTTGCCTTCTTGCATCTCATCAGAGCGGTTGTTCAGAATGTAATACAGAAAAATTCGCTTCGTGATGCTGTAATGAGCTTGCCAACTTTTGAGTTTTGAATATATTAGCTTCCAAATTGGCAGGGCAAGAATGTCCAATCTGACAAAACCACAAAGAGGTAAAATCGTGATAGAATCTGGCTGGATGAGCAAAGCTGGGCTGCTTTAAAACAAATTAAGGAATGTAAGAACGAATGAGGCAGGATCTAGGTAGAATCTAGATGAGCTGGTTGCTCTCAAACTAACAATGTTCTTGCTAAAAGTCTCTGGATTGTCTCAAATGTGGTTTTTCAACAAGCAACTGGACTGTTTCTTTTCCTTGAGGAGGAGGAAGAAGAAGAAGAAGACATTTCACTTCTCATGCAAGAAGCTTCATCAGTTCTGGATGGATGGTGGAGGTCATGGAAGGATTAGTTCTGATAGTATGGAAAGATCATGTTTCTTTGCAGTCATCTGGTCATTAGCACTTCTTCCTCTTCCTCTTCTTCCTCCTCCTCCTTCTTTTCTTCTTCTCCTTCTCCTCCCTTCTTCTTCTTCCTCTTCTTCCTCCTCCTCCTCCTCTTCTTCTTCTTCTCCTCCTCTTCCTCCTCCTCCTCTTCTCCTCCTCCTCCTCTTCCTCCTCCTCCTCTTCCTCCTTCTTTTCTTCTTCTTCTTCTTCTTCTTCTCCTTCTCCTCCCTTCTTCCTCTTCCTCCTCCTCTTCCTCCTTCTTTTCTTCTTCTCCTTCTCCTCTTCTTCCTCTTCCTCCCCCTCCCCCTCCTCTTCTTCTCTTCCTCCTCCTCCTCTTCCTTCCTCTTTCCATTCCATCTATCCACCCAGATCTATTAGATTTGGTACACACAAATAATGTATTTTCTCATTTGTATTAGATGAATTTCTAAAAAAAATAGGTTGTGCACTAAGATTTTGTGTTAAGAGGTGGTTAATAATTTATTCTCACAGAATGTGTTAAATCTCCTTGTAAGATGAGTGACTTCAAAATCATCTCTCGTCCATTTTTTGTCATTTCTCTGGCCAATGCTAAATGCCAATTGCCAGCAAACTGTCTTTTGTTCCTTTCATCCTATATTTCAAAGAATGGCTCCTCTGGGATCCAATAAAAATCTAGATATCTTCTTTTTTCATAACAGGGCAGGAGATTCTCCACCCTCGCCCCACTAAGTTGGGAACAGGTTGCAGTTAATTTAACCCAGGCTTATTTCTGAAAAAACAAAGCACAATAGATTCCATTATCAGGTGTTTCAAAGACCTTCTGAGAACAAAAACATGTAGATCAATAGGGATCTCCTAATCCTGCATCTAAATTCCTTTCACATGGATTTGGATCTTCTCAGATTCCTGAGATCCTTGCATTAGATCAAAGATCTCATTGCTTCTTCAGAATGGTACTTGAAGATTGCCTTTATTCAAGAATTTGTGACAGTGTGGTAGAGTGGCAAAGTTATTGAACTTACATTTTTAGTTGGGTCCTCAGAGTGGTAAAGTTGTTGAACTTAACACTTTTAGTTCATCTTCAAAGTAGTAAAGTTGTTGAACTTACTCTTTTAATCCATGCTCAAAATGGTAAATTTGTTGAACGTACGTTTTTAGTTCATCCTTGACCACAAAAGCTTTCTGGATGACTTTGCTTCAGTCGAGCTCACTTCAAAACAATATTGATGTGGAATATCAAAAAAAATGAAGAAGGAAGCTATCTTAGGTTTCTGAATGAAAAGACTAGAGATAAATCACAGAACCAATGAAATGTAGACTTGCTGAGAAGTTTCCAATGAAGAAAAAATCCATAAGTTGCTGCAACATGTACAGTCAGCGAAGCAGTAGAAGTGATGTGCCGGTGCCTGGAGGCTGTTGGGGTCTGGATGGGTGTCAACAGACTCAAACTCAACCCTGATAAGACAGAGTGGCTTTGGGTCTTGCCTCCCAAAGACAATTCCATCTGTCCGTCCATTACCCGGGGGGGGGGAATTACTGACCCCATCAGAGAGGGTCTGCAACTTGGGCGTCCTCCTCGATCCACAGCTCACATTAGAGAAACATCTTTCGGCTGTGGCGAGGGGGGCGTTTGCCCAGGTTCGCCTGGTGCACCAGATGCGGCCCTATTTGGACCGGGAGTCACTGCTCACAGTCACTCATGCCCTCATCACCTTGAGGCTCGACTACTGTAATGCTCTCTACATGGGGCTACCTTTGAAAAGTGTTCGGAAACTTCAGATCGTGCAGAATGCAGCTGCGAGAGCTATCATGGCTTTCCCAAAAATGCCCATATAACACCAACACTCCGTAGTCTGCATTGGTTGCCGATCAGTTTCCAGTCACAATTCAAAGTGTTGGTTATAACCTATATAGCCCTCCATGGCACTGGACCAGATTATCTCAGGGACCGCCTTCTGCTGCACGAATCCCAGCGACCAGTTAGGTCCCACAGAGTTGGCCTTTTCCGGGTCCCGTCAACTAAACAATGTCGTTTGGCGGGGCCCAGGGGAAAAGCCTTCTCTGTGGCAGCCCCGGCCCTCTGGAACCAACTCCCCCCAGAGATTAGAATTGCCCCCACCCTCCTCACCTTTTGTAAGCTCCTTAAAACCCACCTCTGCCGTCAGGCATGGGGGAACTGAGATACTCTTTCCCCCTAGGCCTTTACAATTTGTGCGTGGTATGTTTGTTTGTAGGTATGATTGGTTTTAAAATAAGGGTTTTTTAGTTGTTGTAGTATTGGATTTACATGCTGTTTTTATTATTGTTGTTAGCCGCCCTGAGTCTACGGAGAGGGGCGGCATACAAATCCAATAAATAAATAAATAAACAGTTAAAGTGCTGGAATATAACGTAAAACACAGATCACCAAGACATTCAGATTCTAGAAAGGGTGCAGAGAAAAGCAACAAAAATTATTAGGGGACTGGAGGCTAAAACCTATGAAGAACGGTTGCAGGAACTGGGCATGGCTAGTTTAATGAAGAGAAGGACTAGGAGAGACATGATAGCTGTTTTCCAGCATCTCAGAGGTTGCCACAAAGAAGAGGGAGTAAATTTATTCTCCAAAGCACCAGAAAACAGGAAAGGAAGCAACGGATGAGAAATAATCAAGGAAAGAAGCAAGCTAGGACTAAGGAGAAGTTTTCTGACAGTTAGAATAATACATGATGGCCAGACCACCATCCCACAACAACAAATGGACAACCCTACCACCTCAAAAAAAGAATAGGAAAGCGTGCCCCTTACTTCCTCTAACCACCCCAAAAGCAATCCCCAACACAAGACCAATCTCAAATGTAAACTATTAAATGCTAGAAGCTTAGTCAACAAGATATCTGAATTCCTCCTTCTACTCGACACCTCCAACTTTGATATAATTTTTATATGCGAAACATGGCTAAATGCTTCCTACCCAGACTCCATTATCACACCAAAAAACTACCATGTTTTCTGCTCAGACCGTGAATCCCGCAGAGGAGGCGGAGTAGCTATATTCTACAAAAAATCGCTGAACCTAAAAATCCTCAAAGTTGCTCAGGATTTATTGGTACCTGAAACTATTGTCTGTGATTTATCCCTAAATACCACAATTCGCTTCTTACTCTGCTACAGAGCCCCGGACTACGACATCGAACATGCTAACAAATTATCCACGTTACTAACGTTACTAACGTGGGCAACCAACTGCCCATACCCCATTATCTTCCTCGGAGACCTCAACCTACCACACATTAACTGGTCCTTAATTGAATGCAGCAAGGAACCCATCCATTCTACTACTGTATATATAATACCGTCATCTATCTCGACTCGACCAACTAGTAACTAACAATACCAGACTTGATAACTGTCTGGATCTCATCTTCTGCAACAGCAAAAGTACAATATATGGCTTACAAATAACAGAACCATTTTCCAACAGCGACCACAGCATGATAAACTTCAGTCTCAACTTAAGCCACACTATGAACCACCAAAATAAATAAAACAACAACATCACTTGCCTCCAAAGTTTGCCTCCAATGGTGCTCCATCATTCTTAAGAAGACATTGCTCATCTATTTGCCTGAAATGATTTAGGATGTCCTGCTTGAACAGAGGGTTGGACTATAAGACCTCCAAGGTCCCTTCCAATTCTGATATTCCATGTTCTAACTTCTCTGTTAACTGCACACTTTTTTCGACCAAGCTACAAGGAATAAATTGGAATCACTTTATAATATGTAAACAGATATTTTGCACTTGAGTTAAAATTGTATATACAAGAAACACCCCTGATCTGGTGGTGGGGTGTAAATGTTTGTCTGGTGGTGGGCATTACTCACAGAGCACCTGTTTTATGTTGTGTGTGTGTTCATATTTTTAAAAATCAATTTTAAAAATTAATTTTAAAAACTATATACTCCCCCCCCCCCCATTCTTTTTTGATCCTTTTAAACCCTGGCCTTTTTATTCTGCTGCAGACTATTTTCTCTAGCAATTCCCCTGCAGTGCACAAAAGCCACAGCATGGTATAAATATAATTATGATTTTAAATTCTCTTTATTGCGCTGCCTGGAGAAGCAACCAACAACAACAGTAATAATAAAAGGGTCAAACTGTAATTACAGGCAGCAGCTGGCCTGAGTGAAGTCTCTTTTTACTGCTGTCTTCCTTTTTTCCTTTTTCTTCCCCTTTCCTTTTTGCCAGAGGATAAAGAATTCTAATTTTCAAGCAGTCTAAATTGTTTCGGGCAGCATTATCAGTTGGAAGGACCCTTCTGATTTGATAGGGCCCCAAAGTATGATGATTAATTACCACTCAGCTCCATTGGACTTTTCTAATTTCCTCTTCCCACTAGCTGTAGGCAACAAGCGATAAGTACCACTCTTATTATTTCGTGCAAAGGAAAATGTCCATTACCGCACTGTCTTACAAGTAATCAGAATAAAAGAGAGGGCTGATTGGCAAACTGGCACTGACCATTCTGTCTTTATTTAGCTGGATACCACGTGCCTTCCTTGGGTCTCTTTTTTTCCCCTTCTGCCTTTACTTGTGTATTTTCAACCATTGTGTGCCAAAATAATTTGAAAAGGAAAGGAAGGGAGGGAGGAAAACAGAGGGAGGAAGGAAGGAAGGAAAACAGCAAGGGAGGGAAGGATGGAGGGAGGGACAGAGGAAGGGAGGGAAGCAAGGAAGGAGGGAAGAAAGGGGCAAAAGGAAAGAAAGAAATTATGTCATTTGCTTTAATAACATAATGTTCCTATTAGATCCTGTCTCTCAAATTTAATAACTATTATTATTATTATTATTATTATTATTATTATTATTATTATTATTATTATTGTGATTCGACACAAAAATATGTAACCCTTCCCTGGTGCAGAGCTGAAGGGATTGGATATTGTAGCCTAGAGGATAATTCTCTGCCTTACAAGGCAAAGGTTGCAGGTTCAAGTCCCAGTGGGTATGGCTAGCTGATGAGGCCAAAATAAGACCGAAATAGATCTATCCTAGTCTCCCTTAATTTTCAAATTCAGCAAAAAATAAAACAACACACACACACACACACACACACGCATATATATATATATATATATATATATATATATATATATATATATATATTTTCTTATGTCGGATTCCAGCTAAAAACATTTAACATATATATATATATATATATATATATATATATATATATATATATATATATATATGTCACATGTTTAAGCTGAATTTTGAAAATTAAGGGAGACTAGGATAGATCTATTTCGGCCTTATTTTGGCCTCATCAGCTAGCCATACCCACTGGGACTTGAACCTGCAACCTTTGCCTTGTAAGGCAGAGAATTATCCTCTAGGCTACAGTATCCAATCCCTATATGTTTTCGTAGATTTTCACGGATACAGGTATGACGGTCTTGGTATATTCGGGTTTCTTCCGTGTAGGATTTGGAAATTTCTGGCGACGTTTCGACGAGGTCTCACTCGTCATCTTCAGGCTGATGTTTCTGTCCTTCTTCTGTCCGTGTTCGCCTGAGAAGAAGGACAGAAACACCAGCCTGAAAGTGTTGAGGTTCTTTATTATGATTCCATTATCAATGAAGAAAAAAAAATAGGCTCTCCCTGTCTTGTAGTCATTTTCAGTAGAATTGATCCTATGAATTCTGTCTAGTATTGGAAATGCAGAATTTAATTTGGAAGTGATCTCAATGTATTTTGTCTGTCCCTCTCCTGCCTCCGTATAAATGCCACCCGCCATAATACATATGATCCCTTTCTATTATAAGAAGTGAAGGGAGTGAAATCAGTTGAAGTTCTGCAATGCATAATTTTGTAGGGTCTGAACCGGCAGGAAAAAAAACCCCTTAGAAGTCAACTTGCCCGCTCATTCTTCCATTTGTTTGATTTTTGGTTCAAAGAAAATGAAGAAGGGGAGAAAAAAAAGAAGAATATGATGAGATGATGGCGTTTTAAGTCAATATTTATTAAAAAATCAATCTCGATGAAAATCTGGCCATCCCTCTAATTAGACCAGGCAACTTGAGGTTGATTTTTAATTGCAAAAGTAATTACACCGAGCAGATAGCCAACTGACATTTGATTATCTAGGTGATTGATTAAAAAGCCTAGCTCACGGAGCAGATTGTCAGCCGGGAGAATCGAGACAAAAGAGCAAATTAAAAAAGTTGTCCTGTTGGTAATCACAAAAATTCAAGGATGAAATTACAAAGCCAAACACCTCCACAGCTCCACATCCTCATCAGTCAAACCCAGCAGGCTTCAGCTGGAGAGGAACGGACAGATAGAAAGAAGGCCATCAGAGGAACACAGGCAGAGATGGAATTCAGCCGGTTCACACCGGTTCGGGGGAACCAATAGTGGCAACCTGCAGGCCGGCCCACCTGTCCCGGCACTATCCTATTTAGGCAGGTTTTGAAGCTGCACACCTGTATGCAAGCCCCGTGTACGATCGAAGCATATGCATGGTATCAAATAAGTTTATTTCTGAAGGTAACATTACAATGCAAGTAAATGATTTTTCGACTTGGGCGAGGGGGGCGTTTGCCCAGGTTCGCCTGGTGCACCAGTTGCGGGCCTATTTGGACCGGGAGTCACTGCTCACAGTTACTCATGCCCTCATTACCTCGAGGTTCGACTACTGCAATGCTCTCTACATGGGGCTACCTTTGAAAAGTGTTTGGAAACTTCAGATAATGCAGAACGCAGCTGCGAGAGCAATCATAGGCTTTCCCAAAAATGCCCATGTTACACCAACACTCCACAGTCTGCATTGGTTGCCGATCAGTTTCCGGTCACAATTCAAAGTGTTGGTTATGACCTTTAAAGCCCTTCATGGCACCGGACCAGATTATGTCAGGGACCGCCTTCTGCTGCATGAATCCCAGCAACCAGTTAGGTCACACAGAGTGAGCCTTCTCCAGGTCCCGTCAACTAAACAATGTCATTTGGTGGGGCCCAGGGGAAGAGCCTTCTCTGTGGTGGCCCTGGCCCTCTGGAACCAGCTCCCTCCGGAGATTAGAATTGCCCCCACCCTCCTCGCCTTTCGTAAGCTCCTTAAAACCCACCTCTGCCATCAAGGATGGGGGAACTGAGATATTCTTTCCCCCTAGGCCTTTACAATTTATGCATGGTATGTTTGTTTGTATGTAAGTTTGGTTTTACAATAAGGGTTTTTTAGTTGTTTTAGTATTGGATTTACATGCTGTTTTTATTATTGTTGTTAGCCGCCCCGAGTCTACAGAGAGGGGCATCATACAAATCCAATAAATGAATGAATGAATGAATGAATGAATGAATGAATGAATGAATGGTTTGTAACCATAGTGAAGGCTGATGTAAGCCATAATCAGCATGGAATCACGAGTTTGCTAATTGTGCTGCAACCTGATTGGCTGTAAACTATATAAGGAGTGACACCCTTGCATGGGTGTGGTTTGTTATATTGAGTGTTTAGGTTGTAGATTGGTTTTTGTGCTGGGTGGTTTATAGTTAGTGGCTAGTGCTTAGTGGTTGCTGTGGTGGGTGTAATAAGAGTTATATACTAGTATTGTGGGTAGTTTATTATAGCGGTTAAATGTAAAGGTGATAGTTTATTTAGAGAAGCAGCATTTTACCGACCTTGGAAGGATGGAAGGCTAAGTCAACCTTGAGCCTGGTGAGATTTGATCTGCCAAACTGATAGCAGCCAGTGATCAGCAGAAGTAGCTTGCAGTACTACACTCTAACCACTGCACCACCAAGGCTCTATGGTGGGGTTGACTTTACACCAGGAGTGGGCAGCAGGCAGGATGGGATGGAACGCAGTTCCACTGGCAAAAATGAAGCTGTGTGCCCAGCTCCTCGGAAAGCGGCAGGGAGACCAGCACCAAGAGGTGTTGCAGGGGGCCCATTTCCTCCCCCCTCTTTTATGAACTGTTGATTGACACCCGTTCGCCTAGCTACCCAGCCTGAGGCAGGGGACAACCCAGGAAGGAGAGCGCGGGAAACACGAAGCAAATTGTCACCCCAGAGAGCGACACTGGTGAGGTTGTAAGTCGAGGACTTAACAGTTCACTTGAACGATGGTGATCGTTCAAGCCACTCCCACCTGGTCACATGGCCGGCAAGCCACTCCTACCCCAGTCACATGACTGTCAAGCCACACCCACAAAATAAGACACACCCACAGTGCGGCAGTAAAAATTTTGGCTGCCCATTACAGCTTTACACCCAACGTCCACGTTTAACCAGCTGTCCCTTGAAAATAAATAAGAAAAGTGAAAGAGTCGGCGAGAGAAAGAGAAGAGAGAGAGAAGAGCAGATTCAATAAAGTAATCTTTCTCCCTTTTCCTTTCATGCGATTGGAAACGAAATTGAAAATGATTTCCAGTTATTGCCTCTGTTTTAAATAGGAGATAAAGGTCAGCCCTTCTTGGAGATTAACCCAAACTTGTCCCATTACAGAATCTCAGTGCAGGCTTTGCAAATCAGGCGAGTCATCTGTAAATGCATAATTAGAGTCTCAGATGTAGAAATCAATAAACAGGTGACTTTTTCACCATCCTGACGTGGAAGCTGAATGAAAAGAAGGTGCGAGCTTCAAGTGAACCCGTTCAGGATAGAAAAGAGAGAGAGAGAGAATGAGAGAGAGAGTGTGTGTGTGTGAGAGAGAGAGAGAGAGAGAGATACACACACACAACTTGCACTTATCTGAATCTGTTCGCATCTGTCAAACCACTCCAGACTCCACGCTGTGCTTGTAAAAATTTATCATTTGTAGAGAGGATAAGAACTAATCTATTCTTTTTTTTTTATAATATTTTTATTGAATTTTTTTTAAAGGATAAACAAAGACATACAACATTAAACACTCGAGGAGCTGCCATTGCTCCGCTTATCTTAGAAGTCTAACTACTACAAAAAATAAAAACCTAACTATAATCAGATCGATACAAAAATAGCATACATTTGCATTAGGTATTTATTAAATTTAACTCTATGTGTTAATTTAATTACTTTGTCTGTAAAATACTTATTCAAAAAATATAATATAATGAATAGCATATCTAAGTTTATTCTGCTATAAACATTTTTAAACTATTAAACTCTAACTTATAGCATTTCAAAACTATGAGTTCAAGAAGTTCTAAATTCTTGTTACTTTAACTTTTAATGCTATTTTTAAAATTCCACCATTCATATAATTTGTTCCATATTTTATAATATTCTGTTTCTACTTGATTATTCGAAGCGTTTTGTCATCATGTCTAATTCTGCACATTCCATAATTTTTTTATAAACTTCTACATCCTTTGGTATTTCCTTACCTTTCCATTTCTGCGCAAATGTAATTCTTGCCGCAACCAATATATGTATTATTAAGTAATACATTTCTAATCTATTCTACAGCTATGCTCACTCGCCCAATGAATGCAATAATGCCCTTTGCTTTATTGTTTTGTTTCGGGTTTTTTTTTAAAGTGCATTTTGGAGAGCAGGTACCAAAGGAAATAGATCTTCCAAGAAACCCGCCTTTCCTTGGCTGCCCTGCCTTCCCCATCGGAAAGTGTATTGCATTACAAACTGTGCGTAGTTTGTAACGCAACGCACTTAGCTATGTTGCACACACGAGCATTTGTTGCACACTCATGCATTTGTCACCAGTTGTCACAGTACATGATTTCCTAGGTCAGGAAACCGACTTTGGAGCTTGACCCTGAAGATTTAGAAACATAGAAATATAGAAGATTGACGGCAGAAAAAGACCTCCTGGTCCATCTAGTCTGCCCTTATACTATTTCCTGTATTTTATCTTAGGATGGATCTATCGCAGGCATGTTTAAATTCAGTTACTGTGGATTTACCAACTACATCTGCTGGAAGTTTGTTCCACGCATCTATGACTCTTTCAGTAAAATGATATTTTCTCACGTTGCTTCTGATCTTTCCCCCAACTAACCTCAGATTGTGCCCCCTTGTTCTTGTGTTCATTTTCCTATTAAAAACACTTCCCTCCTGAACCTTATTTAACCCTTTAACATATTTAAATGTTTCGATTATGTCCCCCCTTTCCCTTCTGTCCTCCAGAAATTGGACTGCCATTTGGCTGGGATGCTATAGGGTTCCTGCTTAGGCAGGGGGTTGGACTTGATGACCTGCACGGTCCCTTCCAACTCTAACAATAAATAAAATAAAATAAAATAAAATAAAATAAAATAAAATAAAATAAAATAAAATAAAATAAAATAAAATAAAATAAAATAAAATAAAATAAAATAAAATAAAATAAAATAAAATAAAATAAAATAAAATAAAATAAAATAAAATAAAATAAATAAAATAAAATAAAATAAAATAAAATAAAATAAAATAAAATAAAATAAAATAAATAAATAAATAAATAAAAAAATAAATAAAAAAATAAAAATAAAATAAATAAATAAAATAAATAAAATAAATAAAATAAATAAAATAAATAAAATAAATAAAATAAATAAAATAAATAAAATAAATAAAATAAATAAAATAAATAAAATAAATAAAATAAATAAAATAAATAAATAAAATAAATAAAATAAAATAAAATAAACAAACAAATAAATAGAACCCACAAAATAAGCCACGCCCACAGCGTGGTAGTAAAAAAATTTGTACCCCTTCACTGGACAGTGAGGTATATTGCCATAAATATTAATCAAATTTTAAAATATGGAAAGGAACAATGCACTTTGGTTTTAGCTTCCCAATTGTGGCTTCCTTAACAATCCAAAACTTACCTGGATGTAGGACACATAAAACCCCCTTCCATTTCTATTTCAGTGGAAACTTAAACAAGCATTCTCTTTGCACATGTCAGATTATATTTGGTCAGATTATATTTGCAGTGTATCATATGAATCCATAAAAATGGATTGACATGATGATAGCAAAGTTAATTATGCTGTACAAATAGAGCTAATTTGTGTTGGTGGAAAGCACGCCAATAGGCCAGACTCCACAGTTCCCCAAAGTCTATCCATGTTTAAATGCTCTTTCATCTACACACTCATAAACACACATTTGAATTTTACTTTAAAAATTAAGACATCCTAAATGCCCGGAGCGGAGAGCCAAGTTTTAATCGTTGAATATAAATGATTAAAAGTCCACTCTCGGAGTAATGGGAGATAAAACAGGCAGCCTTACCAAGGAATTGGTTAATGGTGCAAATTCAAAAGCAACCTATGTTAAATGGTGCCCTTTAGACTACCGGATTACTAAACCTGTCAGTCACACAACTAATTGTCACTCAGAGATCAAAAGCACGTCAACAATTCAAAAGATTGTTCCTACCAATAGCAGGAAGAAGTTGCTCTAGGGGTTTAATTCACTGTTCAGGTCATTCAAGTATACCACCATAATAAAGATTTGATTGGATTTGATTTGAAATCATTCAAAAATCCATTGCAGTCATAACATGGCTTCTGTTAAAAATGAACATTATAATAAAATATTCAAACCTGATATTTTTTCCCTATCAAATGGTCTTGTCATTTTCTCCTACATTTATAGCATCTCGAAGGACATTGACACTGTGGTGAGGAATGTTTAAGAAGATAAGAATGATGCAAAAATGTGTGTGTTTGTGTATATTTGTATACTTAGAAGGCCTCCCAACTCTATGAGATTCTCGGTGGCATATACATTAAGAGTGGCAAAAACAATAAAAAACAAGGAAACCACCATACTTCATTGAAGGAATTTCTTAAGGAGATGATGGGTGGATGGATATGGATGGATGGATGGGTGGAATGAAAGATGATGGATGGATGGATGAAAGGATGGATTCATGGATGCATGCTTGAAGAATGGATGATGGGTGGATAGATAGATGGATGAAGATGAAAGATAGATGATGGTTGGCTTGATAGATGGTAGCTAGATTGTTAGCTAACTAGATAGCTAGATGATGATGGACAGTTGTCATTTTTTAAAATAATGAGAATGAGGTAAGTTTTGTAGAAAACTTAATTTTGATTATACCAGAAAATGCAAAGAATGAGGAGGGAGCGAAATTGTTCAAATGTAAGGCATGAATTGGCACTATAAATGTCTTGCTTTTGCTTATAGAGTTTTTTCAAGGATGCTTTTCATTCGGTTTTGCTTTCTTTATTTTTTGGACCAGTACTAAAGGATCATGATTTTTAATTCCCTGACAACTGGGAAACCTTTCCAATTTGTTGGAATGTGCTGGCACAGAGCTATATTTTAAACCTTGCAAATTATATTGTTTTATATCCTGATGTCACAAGCAGAGAGGATGACAGCTAAGGAAAAGAGAAAGAAAAGCAGTGGTACTGATTCATGCCAACGATGAATGATACCTGATCCCTCGCCATGGTCAGAACCATTTCAGCAGTGGCTTGCTCTTTGGAAAAGCTGAAAAAATATTTTGTTTTGGGAGTAGGGAGGAGGAAGAAGAGGAAGGAGGGAGAAGGACAAGGAGAATGATCAGGAGGAGGAGGATGACAACAACGAAGGAAGGGAAAGAGGGAAGGTGGGAAAGGAAATGAAAGGAAAGGAAAGGGAAGAGGAAGGAAAGAAAAGAGCAAGAGGAAAAATATAAAAAAGAGAAAAAGGAATAAAGAAGAAAGGGAGGGAGGAAAAGAAAGAAAAGAGAAAAAGAAAGAGAAGGAAAGGAAGGAAGGAAGAAATAAAGAAAGAAAGGGAAAGGGAAGGAAGGAAGGAGGGAAGAGAAAGAAAGAAACAAAGAAAGAAAGAAAAAAGGGAAAGGAAAGGAAGAAAGTAAGGAAGGAAGGAGGGAAGGGAAAAAAGAAAGAAAAAGAAAGAAAGGGAAAGGAAAGGAAGGAAGGAGGGAAGGGAATGAAAGAAAGAAAGGAAAGGAAAGAAGAAAGAAAGGAAGAAAGAAAGAAAGAAAGAAAGAAAGGACTCTCCCAATTCTTTTCTACTCTTTCATGGTATCATTTGCAATTTAAAGCCAACCTGGAGAGGGTCCTAACAATAGACTGGCCCATAAAACAGTCTTCCCTGCATGCCTAATGAGCTTGGTGTTGAGCTATTTAGCCCTTTGTCCTACCATAATATCTACTTAATGCAGTTCAATGGAAGTGGATTGTTAGAAGTATTAAAGATTCTATTAAGTCTTTATCAAAGCCACTTGATTTTATTCAAAAAAAAAAAAAGCAAAGTGGCCAGAGCATTTAAATTTGGGGATGTAATGGGGGGGGGGAGGGATGAAAGCAGGAGTGATGTTGTATGTATGGGGGGGATGTGTCCATTTAACAAAAGACAGAAAGGAGACCCTCTCTCCTATCCCAGTCAAACAATCCATTACTAGCAGACAAGGTGCTGGGTGGTTTTGAAGGGTCTTCCTTAACTTTCTACAAAAGCAATTAACTTGAATTTTTGGAAAGAACTTGCACCACATTTCGGACATAAACACCCTAGAAAATGTCCAGAGATACTGTACTTTACTGGAAGAGCCCTCCACTCCTGCACTCATAACATAATTCCCTACGCAACAAGACTTACAATCCTAGGTTTAGAAAGCTTAGAACTATGTCGCCTTAAACACGACCTAAGCACAGCCCATAAAATCATCTGCTACAATGTCCTTCCTGTCAACAGCTACTTCAGCTTCAACCACAACAATACCCGAGCACCCAACAGATACAAACTCAAAGTAAACTGAAGGAAATACAACTTTAGTAACCGAGTAGTTGATGCATGGAACTCACTACCAGACTCTGTAATATCACCACCTAACCCCCAAAACTTTACCCTTAGACTCTCCACTGTTGACTTCTCCCGACTCCTAAGAGGTCAGTAAGGGGTGTGCATAAGTGCACCAGCGTGCCTTCCGTCCCCCTGTCCTAATGTTTCTCTTTTACTAGTGTACCTAATTACGTGTGTGACAAAACAAGCAAATAAATAAATAAATAAAATACATTCTGGAATACAACTTGTGTTACACCTCATGACATCCACAAGCTAGTTAGATTTCTATCAGAGAGAGCTACATTCCTGAGATCAATTCTAGCCAAATCAAAATAAAATGTAACCTGTTGAGTTTCTGATTACATCCCTACAGACCTCTGGAGTCTATTTCTATGAAAGGACCCATTAAATCAGTATCCCGTTCTTGGAAATAAATACATTTCTTGTTGTTCCCCTGCTTATTAAGCAACAATCTGATCAATGGTAGGTGGGCTAACACTGGTTGTTTGTTCTGTGGGGTTGTTTTAAATCAGAATTATGTAGGGCTCGCTGTTACTACTAGGAGAGGGGGTGGTGAGAAAAGCCGGAGAGGGGAGGTGCAAATTTCTCACATTGCTTTGCTTTGGCTTGAAGAGGCCAGCACTAAGCTGTCTTTTCAACCATCGTCAAAACCGTCCATCTGGCTCCTCTAAAACTCTCTTCTTAGCTTGTTCGACTTGCTGTCGACTGATTGGGCTTTGTGAAGCAGAAGTAACGCCATCAATGGTCTCAAACCCTGGGCCACTTGAGAGTATTACGTTTCATTTCATGCTTGACTTCATCAAAACTGGGGAAATGAAATTTACACCTTTTTGATGTTATTTTCCCCTGCTGGTTAAGGAAAAGAATTCTGAACCCATTTGATCTTCGTAGTCATCTAGTAAATGACGAAATATGCCAAGTGGCTAAAAGCAGATGGTTGCCAGTTGCCAGGGACGCTGGGTCTTTTGGAATGGGGTTTTGTACAACAAAGTTTTCAATTTTTCCAAACTTCTGAAGTGTTGGTTTAATGTTAGAAAATAGAGTGGGGAGAAAGAGGAGGAGGAGGAGGAGGAGGAGGAGGGAGAGGAGGAAGAGGAAAAAGAAGGAGGAGGAGAAGAGGAGGAAGAAGAAGAAGAAGAAGAAGAAGAAGAAGAAGAAGAAAAAGAAGAAAAAGAAAAAGAGCAGGAGAAGGAGAGAACAGGAGGAGGAGGAGGAAGAAGAGAAGGAGAAGGAGAGAACAGGAGGAGGAGGAAGAGGAGGAAGAGGAAAAAGAAGGAGGAGGAGGAGGAGAGGAGGAAGAAGAAAAAGAAGAAGAAGAAAAAGAAAAAGAGCAGGAGAAGGAGAGAACAGGAGGAGGAGGAGGAAGAAGAAGAGAAGGAGAAGGAGAGAACAGGAGGAGGAGGAAGAGGAGGAAGAGGAAAAAGGAGGAGAAGAGGAGGAGGAAGAAGAAGAGAAGGAGAAGGAAAAGGAGAGAACAGGAGGAGGAGGAGGAAGATGAAAAAGATGGAGGAGGAGAAGAGGAGGAGGAGGAAGAAGAGAAGGAGGAGAAGAGAGAACAGGAGGAGGAGGAGAAAGAGGAAAAAGAAGGAGGAAGAAGAGGAGAAGGAGATATATCATAAACATGTCTATGGAGCTTCTCAATCCTTCAGGTCATGTGTGTCCCAAAGGAACTTTTCCAAAAGGCATCTGGACTTTCTTGATTTTTCTTTCTTTGACTTCTCACCCAAGAAGCACCTTCAGCTGAATTGAAGAATCTTCTTAGATGGAAAGTGAAATGTTGTCAAAGGGAAAAAAACAACCCAAGAAAGTCCAGTTGACTTTTGGGAAAAAAGCATCTTTAGGATTATTGATGGCTGTATGTTTATTTTACATTGGGTCTTAAATTTTGTATTTGTTTTTTATTGTATGCTATTTGGGGTTTTTAAAAATGTTGTATTATTTTATTATTGTGCACTACCCTGAGTTTGTCAGGAGAGGGGGGGGGGGGGCTTATGCATTTGAAAAAAAATATTAATTATTATTATAATTATTATAAAAAACTGTTTTCAAGTCTCTCCAAATTTGGTGGGGTGGGGTGGTGGGATGTTATTATTTTTATTTTTATGAACTCAAAAGCCACCCGCAACTCAAAACCAACAAAGCACAAACAAACGATCCTTGTACAACAGTCAAAGGCATAAGTCTTCTGGCGGGACCCAGGGGAAGAGCCTTCTCTGTGGCAGCTCCAACCCTCTGGAACCAACTCCCCCCCCAGAGATTAGGATTGCCCCCATCATTCTTGCTGTCCACAAACTTCTTAAAACCCACCTCTGTCATCAGACATGGGGAAATTGATTCCCCTGGACCGTTTTTGTTTTATGTATGGTTTGTATGAGATAGAAACATAGAAACATAGAAGTCTGACGGCAGAAAAAGACCTCATGGTCCATCTAGTCTGCCCTTATACTATTTTCTGCATTTTATCTTAGGATGGATATATGTTTATCCCAGGCATGTTTACATTCAGTTACTGTGGATTTATCTACCACGTCTGCTGGAAGTTTGTTCCAAGGATCTACTACTCTTTCTCTGGGTGCTTGGAGAGGGAATAAACCTAGAAGACTGATAGCAGAAAAAGACCTCATGGTCCATCTAGTCTGCCCTTATACTATTTTATGCATTTTATCTTAGGATGGATATACAGTATGTTTATCCCAGGCATGTTTAAATTCAGTTACTGTGGATTTATCTACCATGTCTGCTGGAAGTTTGTTCCAAGGATCTACTACTCTTTCAGTAAAATAATATTTTCTCATGTTGCTTTTGATCTTTCCCCCAACTAACTTCAGATTGTGTCCCCTTGTTCTTGTGTTCTTGTGTTATAATTGCTTTTTATATGAAGGGTTTTAAACTGCTTTTACTATTGGATTTGTACTGTTTTATTGTTGTGAGCCGCTCCGAGTCTCCGGAGAGGGGCGACATACAAATCTAATTAATATAATAATAATAATAATAATAATAATAATAATAATAATAATAATAGTAATGATGATGATGATGATAATAATAATAATAATGATGATGATGATGATGATAATAATAATAATGATGATGATGATGATGATGATGATGATGATAATAATAATAATAATAATAATAATAATAATAATATTAATAATAATAATAATGTGTGTCTGCACCAAAGTCTATATTTTGGGGAGTGGGGGGCGAGGAATGAAATCCAACCGGTGTTAAGTTAAATTAGCAGCCTAGATCTGTGCCCCACATTTTCTATGCTCCAAAATGCACCATGCCCAATGGGAAAGAAAAGTGGGAGGGTCTTCTTTTGACAACTTTTCAGCAAAGAGGTCTTGGGGGCCCCCCTGTTCCCCAGCCCTGTAAAGAAACTTGTCTAGAATGGTGATCATGAACAACTCTTGTGTGACAAGATACATAGCTTCTATTGTGTTTGCGGCAGATTATTGGTTACTATAGTTTCCCTAATGTTCAGATGGAGTTAAGGCTTAAGCTGAACAGAATAGGTTAAAAGGTGCCGGGGTTGGGGCTGCAAAAACCGCATGTTGAGACTCAGAGGGCCAGGGAGACAAAAGAAGACCCATCTTGGGCTCTTTGATGTCTTCTCTGAGGGATGGAAAGTTGGGAGGGGAAATGGAGAAGGAGAAGGGGGAGGACTGAAGAAGGAACAGGGGAACGAGACAGGACTCAACTTGGCCCTCCTTCTACAACCGAGGCTTGGACTGCCCCTCCAGACAATGCTTTCATTGTGGGAACAGGAGCCGCCTCGCGAGAGCGTCAACGACAATCATGTTTCACATGAGCTGAGAAATAAACAGGACTCTGGCTTATCTCATCGGTAGCCAGCATTCCCAGCTCGATAACTAATAAATAAATAATTTCCAAGAGCCTTGGGAGAGAAGATGGGATCATGCGCCAGAGGGTTTGATTTTTTTTCTTTCTCTCCCTTCATGGGCAATTCTGGGTTTGGGTCTGTGAACCCACAGGCAAGCACGCAAACACAAATGATATTATTATGATATTATTGCTTTTTTTTTAAATTGCACTGTTGAATGCATGGTTATATTTCTATTGCTTTTCATTGCTGTTGTATTTATGATTGCTGCTAGCCACTCTGAGTCCGTTTTGGAGTGAGCGGCATATAAATTTAAATAAATAAACAAATAAATAAATAAATAAATAAATAAATAAATGAATGAATAAAGGAATGAATGAACGAATGAACGAATGAACGAACGAATGAATTGAATTAATTAATAAATAAATGAAAAATGAATAATGAATGAATAAATAAATAAATGAAAGAATGAAAGAATGAATAAATAAATAAATAATAAATAAATGAATGAAAGAAAGAAAGAAAGAAAGAAAGAAAGAATGAAAGAATGAATTGAATAAACAAACAAATAAAGTCTGTGGATTTTATGGGCTTCCCTGCAGAATTTTATTTTGGAAAATAGGAAAATTCTGAAGAATTTGCAAAATGAAAGGGGAAAGAGGAAGGGAGGGATGGGGAGAAAGAAAGGGAGGAAGGAAAGGAAGGAAGGAAGGAAAAAAGGAATTTGGGAAAAAAGGATGGAAGGAAGGAGGGAAGGAAAGAAAGAAAGAAAGTTCCCTTTATTTAAAAGCTATCCTTTTTTGCAAAAGTAAGAAAAAAATGCTGTTTTGTTCTAAAGAAAAAATTATCAAAAACCTTTTCATGCTTGAAGAAACTGCATCATTTGGCCAATGACCTCTCTGTTTTATTTCATTTTATTTACAGTATTTTTGGCCATTCCTGTTGATTGTACGCCGCCTGTTAATGAGCTGAGTTTCATGTCAAAAAGGAGTCAAAGTTTTTTTTTTTTAAATCATCCCTGTCCCGAAAAGCCTTCCCCCCCCACAACATACACGCACCCTTTAAAAAAACCCACAACTCTGCTTTCTCTCGCTCAAAAGCCAACTGATTATCATTCCGATCACTAAGAGCTCTTTATGCCGTCCTGGAAAATATATCTAATTGTAACAACTGTACTCCTAGAGAGAACATATTACTTGGATTCAAATGTTAACAATGGCAATAGGATCACTGTCCTCCTAGCCAGGCCTTTTGTGCCCTTTCAATAGGCTTACAATGTGTTGTACTTGCAGCCATATTAATGGCCAGATGCAACATTGGGCCTTTTCTTTTTATCCAAATCTTCTTATGCAAATAGCTCGCGAAAATCTCGTTCAAAGCGGCGCTTTTCAAAAAAAAAGAACAACAACCCCACACCGGTTTCGTCTCCGTCTTTGGCATTCAGATGGATCTTTGTAAGAAAAAGACCCCCCCCACCCCCCAATTCTCTCCCTCCTCCCTGGATGAATGAGTTGGGGGCGGGTAGGTGACATAGCCTGGATTGAAAGTGACATGAGAAAAGTTTCTTCGCTTGTTTTTATAACTGAACATGATCTTGTTATCATAATCTGGGCCTGGCAAGGAGGGCCAAGGGGTGGCTGTCGGGCCTTTGAGTCTTCTTTTTAAAAAACACATCCTGAAATTGGGACAGTTGGGGAAAATCATCAATGGGAATCAGAGATTCCGCCTCCTATTCCTCCTTGTCTTTTTTTAAAAGCTCTTTTTTTCCCCTTGCAGAATGAGGTGTGATGGGGTTTTGCCTTTTTTTAAAATTTCTCCCCTTTTAAAAAAAAAAATCCAAAGAGAGCCCTATGAATTTGAATAACTATTACTTCTCTCCATCTTCTAAAAGACTTTAATTTGAAATGATATTTAAAGAAAGTAATAGGAATAGAATAGAATAGATGAGATGAGATGAGATGAGATGAGAAGAGAAGAGAATAAGAAGAGAAGAGAAGAGAATAAGAAGAGAAGAGAAAGAGAAGAGAATTATTTATTGGCCAAGTGACAATATTTGAATTTGTCTTTGGTGCATATGCTCTCATTGTACATAAAAGAAAAGATAAATTTGTCAAGGTACAACACAATGATTGTCATAGGGTACAAAGAAGCAATCAGAATAGAATGGAATAGAATAGAATAGAATAGATGAGAAGAGAAGAGAATAGAATAGATGAGAATAGAATAGATGAGAAGAGATGAGATGAGAAGAGAAGAGAATTATTTATTGACCAAGTGACAATATTTGAATTTGTCTTTGGTGCATATGCTCTCAGTGTACATAAAAGAAAAGATAAATTTGTCAAGGTACAACACAAAGATTGTCATAGGGTACAAATAAGCAATCAGAATAGAATGGAATAGAATAGAATAGAATTATTTATTGGTCAAGTGTAATTCGACACACAAGGAATTTGGCTTTGGTGCATATGCTCTCAGTGTACATAAAAGGATAAGATACATTTGTCAAGGTGCAACACTTAATGATTGTCATAGGGGTCAAATAAACAATCAATATTAATAAAAATCTTAAGGATACAAGCAACAAGTCACAGTCATACAGTCATAAGTGGGAGGAGATGGGTGATAGGATTGATGAGGAAAAAATTAGTAGTAATAGTAGTGCAGACTTAGTAAATAGTTTGAAGGAATTATTTGTTTAGCAGAGTGATGGCATTTGGGGAAATACTGTTCTATTATGCTTTAATACTGGAATACAAATGATGCAATGAAGATGTATATTACGAAACAACTCAAAGATATTAATGTGGCAACTGAAGTTACTATTTAATATTCTTTATTAAACTATGTAATCAAATGCTGGGGCATTTAGTTATGGTTGAAATAGGGGTCAAGAAAAATGAAGGATGAGTAAGAATTCAAGTAAGAAGAGGAAGCTTCATTCCTTTCTCCCCCCCCCCCCTTCCCCTGTTTTTCACTTCATATTCACTCTAGGACCCCCTGCCCCCAAAATAGACCTATATGGAAAATCAGACTGGCATTCACCAACACCATTTATTTTTGCAGATATGGTGAATGGCATTTGCAGATATTGCAAACTACTGGATGGTTTTCAAACTGACTTGGAAATGTAATTAAAGTATCCTTAATCCCAGCAATGATGTCACTTATTTTCTACTAGAATGAATATGAAGGAAAAAGGGCAATCACTATTTTAATATTGGTGAGATGCCAATATTTTTAATATTTTCCCCATGAAAGCAGCATTTTCCATACTATATGATAGAACTTGGTCATCATTGGTTCGGCATCACTGATCTAGGATGTATAAGAAGATAAATGGATTCCAGTTTCTCTCTTTCCTTTCCCTCTTTTAATGGACTGATACAATAATTCCTAAACCTCCCTCTCTGTTGGATCATGGTACCACCTGTCTCACGTTCTTCTGGAGATGTCTCCATGGAAGTTGATGACAAGTCTCTGAGAAGCTTCCTGCTGGGACTATTACATTATTTCACCTACTGGATCATCACATTTATCTTCCTATACCAAGGGATTTATTCTAAGACTCTAGGATTTTTAAGACGTTTATCTCCTTCCCTTTTGTCAGGTTCACAATTTGTGTGTGTGTGTGTGTGTGTGTGTGTACTAATACATAAGGTTTTCCCTAAACTTACTAACCTTCTTAAACAAAATCAACCCACTTTTACAAAAAGCAGAAAAAGCCAAGAGATTTGGGTGATGCTTACAGAAGATATGGACCCACCCAATATCAGAACATCAGAACATAAGAACATAAGAAGAGCCCTGCTGAATCAGGCCAAAGCCCATCGAGTCCAGCATTCTGTGTCACACAGTGGCCCACCAATTGTCCATGGGGATCTTGAGCAGAAAGAGAAGGAAAGACCCTCCCTTTCCCTTGACCCCAACAAATGGTACTCAAGGGAATCCTGCCTGCCTCAACCAACATAGAGGCGGCACATGGACATCCGTTTCAATAGCCACCTATGATACACTTGGCATCCCTGAATCTGTCTAATCCTGCCTTGAAGCTATCAAGGCTGACAGCTGTCACGACCTCTTCTGGAAGTGAATTCCATAAACCAAGGACCCTCTGGGTGAAGAAATATTTCCCTTCATTTGTCCTCACTTTCTTACCTATGAGCTTTAGGGAGGGCCCCCTTGTCTTAGTATTGTGTGATAGAGAAAAGAATTTTTCTCTATCCACCTTTTCTATCCCATGCATGATTTTATACGCTTTGATCAAGTCACCTCTTCAATGCCGTCTTTCAAGCTGAAAAGGAGGTAATGATAACCTCAGAAAGAATCCACGACTCTATGTTAACAACCCGATTCTCACAAACTAGACTGATTTTAGTTAATGCAAAATCTCTAATTTTCAAACTACTTAGGATTTTTATTTGCAAGCATCTACATTGTTGTGTCTGCTGAAGGCAGGGTGATATTTTCAGGATATGGATTTCCATCCCCCAGGAGATTCCCCCCCCTCTTTGCTTTAAACTCCAACAATAACAATAATAATAAAAATAAAGTTATCTGGATACAGCACCAATAAAGAAAGCTTGATGCAGCCTCTGCCTAACCATTAACACAGTCTTCTTCCACTCCTTATTATCCCGGATTGCCTTCCTCAATGACACATGTGATACAAACTCTAGGCAACATTTACATGGGCTTTTTATACAGTCTCATTTTCAATCCTGTAAGTGGTGATTTTCAATGCTGGCGCCCCTTCAATTAGCAGCTCTTAAATGAACATGACAATCCGAAAGCCATCTCTTAATAATGTTTCTCTCCCCCTCCCTCCCTCTGTCCCTCTCTTTCTTTTATGCAATTTCTCTCTCTCTCTCTCTCTCTCTCTCTCTCCCCCCTCACTCCCCTCCCTCCCTCCTCCACTCTCTCTCCAGATATGGGTTAACTATTTTGGACTGAGCCTTAAGGCTAAGAATAGAATCATGCTATCCTTGCCAAAATGTTTGATGTTTACTACTGTATATTTGAAATCCTTCTCACAGGTCAGGTTATCCTAAAAGGGGGTTGTCTTCAATCTCAGGAAAAATGTTTCTTTTTTTTAGAGGAAGGGAAGAGAAGAGAAAAGAAGAGATAGGAGAGAAAGAGAAAGAAGGATAAGGAAGGTAAGGGGGGGAAGGGGGGAAGGGAAGGAAGAGAAGAGAAAAGGGAGGAGAAGAGAAGAGTAAAGAAGGATAAAGGAAGGTAAGGGGGAAGGGAAAGGAAGAGAAGAGAAGAGAAAAGGAGAGGAGAGAAGAGAAGAGAAAAGGAGAGGAGAGAAGAGAAGAGAAGAGAAGAGAAAAGAAAGAAGGATAAAGGAAAGTAAGGGGGAAGGGAAAGGAAGAGAAGAGGAGAGAAGAGAAGAGAAAAGGAGAGGAGAGGAGAGAAGAGAAAGAAAGAAGGATAAAGGAAGGGAAGGGGGGAAAGGGAAAGGAAGAGAAAAGGAGAGGGGGAGATGAGAGAAGAGAAGAGAAAAGGAGAGGAGAGGAGAGAAAAGAAAGAAGGATAAAGGAAGGTAAGGGGGAAGGGAAAGGAAGAGAAGAGAAGAGAAAAGGAGAGGAGAGGAGAGAAGAGAAGAGAAGAGAAAAGAAAGAAGGATAAAGGAAAGGTAAGGGGGGAAGGGAAAGGAAGAGAAGAGAAGAGAAAAGGAGAGGAGATGAGAAGAAGAGAAGAGAAAAGAAAGAAGGATAAAGGAAAGTAAGGGGGAAGGGAAAGGAAGAGAAGAGGAGAGAAGAGAAGAGAAAAGGAGAGGAGAGGAGAGAAGAGAAAAGAAAGAAGGATAAAGGAAGGGAAGGGGGAAAGGGAAAGGAAGAGAAAAGGAGAGGAGATGAGAGAAGAGAAGAGAAAAGGAGAGGAGAGGAGAGAAGAGAAGAGAAAAGAAAGAAGGATAAAGGAAGGTAAGGGGGGAAGGGAAAGGAAGAGAAGAGAAGAGAAAAGGAGAGGAGAGGAGAGAAGAGAAGAGAAAAGAAAGAAGGATAAAGGAAGGTAAGGGGGGAAGGGAAAGGAAGAGAAGAGAAGAGAAAAGGAGAGGAGAGGAGAGAAGAGAAAAGAAAGAAGGATAAAAGGAAGGGAAGGGGGAAAGGGAAAAGAAGAGAAAAGGAGAGGAGATGAGGAAGAAGAGAAGAGAAAAGGAGAGGAGAGGAGAGAAGAGAAAAGAAAGAAGGATAAAGGAAGGTAAGGGAGGAAGGGAAAGGGAAGAGAAGAGAAACATCTTAAGTTTCTTTCCTACGAAGGAAGATTTCAATCATTGGATCTGATTAATTTTGACCCCAAACCGTGAGACAAAACTCCCACTTGGTACATGTCACATCTCTTGGGTGAGGTTCAAGTAGAAATGCTTGACAGCTCATGCAATTCAGAACTCTTTATAAACTAGGTCCTTTCGCCAGGAAAGCATTGATGCTTCGTTGTTCCTAGGCACAACTCTCTCTATATGTTGAAGGAATGTATGGATGGGTTCACGTGGGTTATCTCACCCCAGGCAGTAAAAACACATCTACTTCCTTCCTCCTTAATAAATGTGTTGGGTGAACATTTGTATGAATACGCTGTTGTTGTGGGGCAGTTTGCTGTGTGGGGCTTTCTGCACTCGGAGGGACCATGTGCTGAATCAGAATTCACTCAATAGAGGAGAATTACTGGGGGAAACCTCCGACGTTTTAGTGTAGGCTTTTCTCTGGTTTGAGATGGGAGGATATTTGCATTTCCTGGTTTCATAAGGGAGGTAAGACCTCCCTTAGACCTTCAAATGGGATGTTGAAGACCATTCTAGATTTCAAGATGGGCTTTTCAAAAGTCGGGAAAGGGATCGCGTCTCAAAGCGCAGTGCAGAAAACACAGCAGGGGGAATGTGGGGAAAGGACATTTTTTAAAAGCAATTATACAAATTAAAGAGGTATGGAATTTATTCTTTTTTTTTTGTCCCCTTGGCAATAATGTCATTTTAAGAAAAAAGAACAGAAAATTCAGTTATTCAGTAAATTGTTCAGTGTAGCAAGAATTCACAAGATCAGCTTAATTCAAGAGCTAGTCAAAACAAAATATTTTGTACAATATGTGAACCATATGTTTTTTAGTAGAATTGGGGTTCTTTCTTTCTTTCTTTCTTTCTTACTCCCTCCCTTTCTTTCCTTTGTTCGTTTGTTCCTTCTTTCTTTCATTCTCTTTCTGTCTTTCTCCTTCCTGTCCTTCCTTCCTTCCTTCCTTTTTCCTTCCTTGCTTCCTTCCTTCTCCTGCTCTTTTCCTCCTCCCTCCTCTCTTCCTCCCTCTCCTCTCCTTTCTTCTCCTTTCCCCCCTCCCTCTCTCCCTCCCTTCCCCTGCTCTTTTCCCACCTCCTTCCTCTTTTCTTCCCTATCTCCCTCTCCTCTCCTCCCACCCACCCTCCCTTCCTTCCTTGTCCTTCGTTCCATCCCTCCGTCCTCTCTCTTTTCTCTCCTTTCCTCCCTCTTTTCTCCTTCCCTCCCTCCCTCTCTCCTCTCTCCTTCCCTTCCCTCCATCCCTACCTCCAATGGGGGATATGCACATGGGTAGAATTGTTTGCAGCTAGAAAAAGGCCAGAATAAGAATACTCTGTGTGAGAAAAGGGTGGGGGAAATAGAGCCCAGAAAGCAATCATGAATTTGAGAATTCTGACATTATTTTCAAGGATGCAAAGTCCGAAAACAACAGGCTGATCAATCTACTATTTCCCTTTAAAAAAAAAAAAAAAAAAAGCTTCTTGCAGAAGAAAGGATATTCTAGACACCCAAAGAAGCCAGAAAGGGTAACATCACACCGCAACACTTTATTCCAACGTAATACAACCCAATTGCCTGCTCTTTACTGATAATTCATGATACGTTGTTCCATCAGGCCTAAGCGATGGAATTGCGTTTTACGGCCAGGCTTCTCCACCACAATGGCCTTCTGCTTGTGTCAATCAAGAACAAACTTGCCCGTGCTTTAATATCACTCTGGTGTCTGTCTTGGGAGCCTGTTTGAAAGCCTTTGCTCCTTTTCCCCCTTTAACTCGTGTGTTACCCAAGTTTTTGCATTAAATGGCTATTCTTCATATCCCATGACATGCCGTTGACTTTCTAGGGAAGATGGTGATACAATATTTATCCCAGGCCCACCAAATCCATTCTAATCTAATTAAGTCGTGCCGGCTTCGGCCAAGAATTGTGCATCAGCATTTAATCTGAGGAAGGAATTCCAGAGAAAGAACAGAAACAATTTGGCCCTGGCTGATGCAATTTATTTTGCGGAAAGAAATTAGCAGATATTGAAGTCAAGTGAAGGGATGAAGGTCACAGAGGTACAAATGTATTGCCAACTAGCGAGTTGCAAGAATGAAAGGCTAGCAAAGAAAGAGAAGGAGGAGGCTAATCTCGTACAACTGCCAGGGGCTTTTATCAGAGCCGGGATGGCGCAGTGGTTAGAGGGCAGCACTGCAAATTACTTCATCTCACTGCTAGCTGTAGTTCAGCGGTTCAAATCTCACCACCAGCTCAAAGTTAATTCAATCTTTCATCCTTCCGAGGTGGGTCAAACGAGGACCCAGATTGTTGGGGGCAATAGGCTGACTCTGTAAACCGCTTAGAGAGGGCTGTAACACGCTCTACATAGGGCTACCTTTGAAAAGCATTCAGAGACTACAATTGATCCAGAATGCAGCTGGGTGAGCTGTTGTGGGTGCATCAAGGTACACCTACGTTACATCAACACTCCACGAGGTGCACTGGCTCCCAGTTGGTTTCTGGTTTCAATTCAAGATGTTGGTTATCACCTATAAAGTCCTACATGGCTTAGGACTACACTAACCGTAGAAATGGTGGTAGACTTTAGGAGAAACCCTTCCACCCTTCCACCTCTCACAATACTAGACAACACAGTATCAACAGTAGAGACCTTCAAATTTCTAGGTTCTGTCATATCTCAAGACCTAAAATGATCACCTAACATCAAAAACATCATCAAAAAAGCACAACAAAGAATGTTCTTTCTGCACCAACTCAGGAAGCTCAAACTGCCCAAGGAGCTGCAGATACAGTTCTACAGAGGAATCATTGAGTCTGTCATCTGCACCTCTATAACTGTCTGGTTTGGTGCTGCAACCCAACAGGACTGACACAGACTTCAGAGGACAATCAGAACTGCAGAAAAAGCAATTGCTGCCAACCTGCCTTCCATTGAGGACCTGTATACTGCACGAGTCAAAAAGAGGGCGGGGAAAATATTTACTGACCCCTCACATCCTGGACACAAACTGTTTCAACTCCTACCCTCAAAACGTCACTACAGACCATTGCACACCAAAACAACTAGACACAAGAACAGTTTTTTTCCGAACGCCATCACTCTACTAAACAAATAATTCCCTCAACACTGTCAGACTTTCTACTAAATCTGCACTTCTATTCTACTAGTTTTTCTCATCATTCCTATCACCCATTTCCTCCCATGTTGACTGTATGACTGTAACTTGTTGCTTATATCCTAAGATTTTTATTAATATTGCTTCTTCATTGCTTATCTGACCCCTATGACAATCATTAAGTGTGGTACCACATGATTCTTGACACATGTATATTTTATTTTATGTACGCTGAGAGCATCTGCACCAAGACAAATTCCTTGTGTGTCCAATCACACTTGGCCAATAAAATTCTATTCTATTCTATTCTATGTTTGGGATCGCCTCCTGCCACACAGTGACTGATAAGGACTCACAGGGTTGGCCTTTTCCATATCCCATCGGCCAGACAGTGTCAGCTGGCGGGGCCGCAGAAGAGGGCCTTCTCTGTGGTGGCTCCCTGGAACCAGCTGCCATCAGAGATCCGTGTTGCCTCCACCTTACTGGCCTTCAGAAAGGCCCTGAAGACCTGGCTTTGCCAACAGGGCTGGGGGTGGCCATTGATAAATTTTATACCATCTTAATCCAGCCACTAAGTATATAAATGATTTCTTAATGGGTTTTAGATCATTTTAGATTGTTTTTATATACTGCACGCTGCCCCGAGTCCAGAAGGAGTTATAAGTAGAATAAATAAAAGTAAATAAATAAAGCAGTACTAATACTTCCCATTTCTTAACGTTTTAATTTATATTATAGAGGAGACTAAAAGGAACACTTGTAGTTGGCAGATGGCGTGATGGATTGAGAGCTACTTGGCCCCTCAAGAATAATATTTCCTAGTCTTTTGAGTACAAATAATTAGTTTTCTCCCTTCCAGAGTACAAGTGCTTCAGTGAAGACGCAGTGTATTAACTAGAAGGCTAATAAGACATTTTTTAAAAGCAATATGTTGTTCCCTAATCAGACGTGACATGTTTTTGAGTCTTTAAGACAAATGATTTCCCTATTAGACCCTTTGGGAGTGAGGGGGAAACCCTTGTCCTCAGGAAGAACAGTTGAGTGTTAAAGAATGGATCTGCTTCCTTTTGCTGCTGAGCGGAGAAATCTGATGCTAACCCAACAATAATTTGTTTTATTCCGCCTTTGCAAAAGCTCTTAAACGGTTCAAGAGTTCAAACAGCTTGCACAAATATATGCAGCAAAGATAAATTACACTCATAACTGTATGTTTATTTAGGAGCGAGGCTCTCTTATTCAGAAAGGTTTTTCCACCACCACCACCCCCTCCCCTCGAATAGAAAACATCTAGAATCAGACCCTATGCAAATTTAGTAGCGGGCAAGTTTGAACTGACAGACGCAGCGATGGATCAAATCTAAGCGCTTTTCAAATAAAAGCAGAACTTGCAAATAGTCTGGCATCTACAGGTTCAAGAAGAAGGTGTCTCTCCTCTCCCCCATAAATCATCATTTATTGAAACTCTCATTGGAGTCAATTGATTAGATTGTGATGTTTGTTTGCATGAGGAGATGGAGGAGAAAAAGGTTGTGATAGTCTTCAGGACCTATCTACAAGACTCTGATAGAGAAGGAGGAGGAGGAGGAGAAGAAGAAGAAGAAGAGGAGGAGGAGGAGGAGGAAGTGGAAGAGGGTGAGGAGGAGGAAGAGGAAGAAGAGGAGGAGGAGGAGGAGGAAGAGGAAGAAGAAGAGGAGGAAGAGGAAGAGGAGGAGGAGGAGGAGGAAGAAGAAGAAGAAGAAGAGGAACAAGAAGAGGAGGAAGAGGGTGAGGAGGAGGAGGAAGAAGAAGAAGAGGAGGAAGAGGGTGAGGAGGAGGAGGAAGAAGAAGAAGAGGAACAAGAAGAGGAGGAAGAGGGTGAGGAGGAGGAAGAAGAAGAAGAAGAAGAAGAAGAAGAAGAAGAAGAAGAAGAAGAAGAAGAAGAAGAAGAAGAAGAAGAAGAGTGAACCACTCCAAACTCCACTGCAGTACGACTTTAGTAACTGAGTGATTGATGCATGGAACTCACTACCAACCTCCAAAATTTTACCCTCAGATTGTCCACTGTTGACCTCTCCAGATTCCTAAGAGGTCAGTAAGGGGCGTGCATAAGTGCACTAGCGTGCCTTCCATCCCCTGTCCTAATGTTTCTTTATATTTTTTACTAGCATCATGTACACGAATATTATTATTTCTAATGTTTTTCTAATTTTTTTTCTTTTATTGATATCATGTATATAAGTATTATTATATCTTCACATACCTCCAATACGTACTAGACAAAAACAAACAAACAAAAATAAATACTTAAAGAGTCCTTTGGAGAACTCAAGGTGGGAGAATTAGAACTCAAATGTGAGATATAAATGTGAGATATAAAGCAAAGGTCTGATTTATGCTGCAATTCCCATTAGATTTCTTTCCCCTTGTGATTTAACATACTTTATATATACAATTATTCTTATAAAAATCAAATAGAAAGTTGTGCAGCCTAGGAAGTAAGGTGTGTGAACTTTGAGTATTTCTGCTGCATTTATTTCTAAATTTTCCAGGCCATCTTCAGGGTCCTTCCATAAGGATATGAAACTAGGTCTCGTTCTGCCTGCCTTTTGCATCAACCAATGCAGTCATATATTCACTGAGCTGTAAACTCACACAACCTTTTTTCTAAGTTACCCACAACGGAAAGGGGGAGTGTGAGATTCGAGGTGATTACAACCAGAGGAGAATGACTGTTTCCATTTGTGCATCGACTTTGGAAATATAGATTAAGGTTAGGCTTATAATAAAACATGAACTAGACCAATTTTTCTTCTATCCAATTTGTCAGGTATCTTGTTTTCTTCTTGTTGTTTCCTCTGCTGGGAGAGGGAAGCTAATGCAAGCAAGTTATTGCAGCCTCCTCTCTTCTCTCTCTCTCTCTCTCTCTTCCTCCCTCCCTCCTTTCTTTCTCTCTATCTCTCTCTCTCTCTCTCTCACACACACACACACTTGCTCTCTCTCTTTTTTTTTCTTTCTCTCTCACTCGCTCTTTCTCTTTTTCTCTTTATCTCTCTCTCTTTCTCTCTTCCTCCCTCCCTCCTTTCTTTCTCTTTCTCTCTCTCACTCTCTCACTTTCTTTCTCTCTCTTTTTTTCTCTTTCTTTCTGTCTCTTCCTGCCTCCCTCCTTTCTTTCTCTTTCTCTCTTTTTCTTTCTCTCACTCTCTCACTCGCTCTCTTTTTCTATTTTTCTCTCATTCTCTCTTTTTCTTCTCTTTTTCTCTTTCTTTTTCTTTCTCTCTCTCTCTCCCTCAGTCTCTTTCTCTCTCTTTCTCTCACCCTCTCTCTCTCTCTCTCTCTCCCTCCCACCCTCCTTTCTATTGGTAGATTGGATGGAAAAGACTACAAGTGTTATTTAAAACACAGGGGCATCTAAGTTCCTTGCAGAGTTTGGGGAGGCTTCGAAAGGGTGGAGGTGGGAGTGATGGAAGAGAGGCTCATCAGATAAAGTCTCCCAGAGGTCATCAATCACAACCGCTGACAACCATTTTGCCTTCCTTCGCTACAGATGTGAACATGCTTAATTATTTGTAGTGTAATTAGTTCATGAAATGTCAGGAAATGTCAAACTGGTTGCACCGAGCCCTTTTTGCCACAAAGATCAGGGAGTGTGGAGCGTTGGTGGGGAGAGTAAGAAGGTTGTTGTTGTTAGTGGGGGAGGTAACTGGAGTCAAGAAATGGCTGAGGACTAGGGGCAAAATTAGGGAGATGAGATTTAGCAAGGAGGAGGCCCCTTTTTTCACGAAAAGCCAAGGACAGAAAAGGAAGCAAGAGAAGGAAAAGGAAAAAAAAAACCACAGCTATTGTCCAAAGAAATAAGTGATTTCATTAAAGGGTTTGATTGGCTTGCATAGATAATGAATAGAATAAATGAAAGGAAGGGATGAGAAGGGAAGGGAAGGATAAGGCAAGGGAAGGGAAGGGAAGAGAAGGGATGAGAAGGGAAGGGAAGGATAAGGGAAGGAAAGGGGAGAGGAGAGGAGAGAAGAGAAGAGAAGGATAAGGGAAGGATAAGGGAAGGGAAGGGGAGAGGAGAGAAGAGAAGGATAAGGGAAGGATAAGGGAAGGAAAGGGGAGAGGAGAGAAGAGAAGGATAAGGGAAGGATAAGGGAAGGAAAGGGGAGAGGAGAGGAGAGAAGGATAAGGGAAGGGAAGGATAAGGGAAGGAAAGGGGAGAGGGGAGGAGAGGAGAGGAGAGACTTTGGAGGTCTACCTGCCCAATTCCTTACTCAAGCAGGAAAGACCACACTATTTCAGAAAGTTGGCTGTCCAGTCTCTTCTTAAAACCCTCCAGTGATGAAGCTCCAACAACTTCTGAAGGCATGCTGTTCCACTGGTTAATTGTCCTCACTGTCAGGAAATCTCTCCTGAATTCTAGATTAAATCTCTCCTTGATTAGTTTCCACCCATTGTTTCTTATCCTGCCTTCAGGTGCTTTGGAGAATAGGTTTACCCCATCTTCTACCCCCTCTCAAATATCGGAACACTGCTATCATATCTCACCTGGTCCTTCTTTTCACAAGACTAGACATACCCAATTCTTGCAACCATTCTTTCTATGCTTTTAACCTCCAGGCTCCTAATCATTGCTCTTCTCTGCATTCTTTCCACAATCTCAACATCTTTTTAAAAATATATAATGTAGTGTGACCAAAAACTGGATGCAGTATTCCAGGTGTGGTCTTAACTAAGGCGCTAATACTACTTCATGTGATCTTGATAAATAAATAAAATAGCCCATTCCATGTGCCAAATTTTAAAGTGGGGGTGGGTGGGAATGATACAATAATCCAAAGAATGTTAAACTGTCAGCAGGAAGAAGAAACATTTTTGATTGGAGGAAGGCTGAGATATAGTATATCCTGCCACCTCTTGTGGCTTCTGTCTGTCAAATTATCACATTAAGACCCACTCGCCTCCTTTCAGAAGAGATCATTTGACCTAAGGAATGAAGTCTTCTCCGGAAGAGTTCCTCCATGCCACCGATTTGAGAGGACAACGATCTCTTTGCAGGAAGCACAGTTTCTTCTTTCTGCGAGAAATCTCCAAATTTTACTGAAATGCCACGTTTTCAAGAAACGGGGCAGGATTGGAAGCAAATAGCAAAATGATTCAGCTTCATTTGTTTGTCGTGTCAAGATATAGCCGGCACATTCTCTCTTTCCCTCTTTTTCTTTTTTCCCCCAAATCCCTTTTTCTTTTTTTCTTTTCCCTAATCCCCTCTTTCTACTATATCTTCCTTATTCCCCCTTTTTTCCTTTCTTCTATTTCTGTCTTAGTGTAATGTATGTGACTGTAATACCACGCATTATATTTACTTCTGTTTCATTTTTAATGTATATACTCAAAAAAAAAAAGCAATCAAATAATAGGGCAAAGCAAACAAACAAACTAATAAAGTGGGGTATCACAGGGTTCTGTCCTGGGCCCTGTGCTCTTCAACATTTTCATCAACGACTTGGACGAGGGAATAGAAGGGCAACTGATCAAATTCACAGACGACACCAAGCTGGCAGGGGTAGCCAATACCCTAGAAGACAGGCTCAAATTACAGAAAGACCTAGACAGACTAACACAGTGGGCCCACCCCAACAAAATGATGTTTAACATCGACAAGAGCAAAGTCCTTCACCTAGGCAGAAAAAACCCTGGACACACATACAACCTGGGAGAAACCCCTCTTAACAGTAGCGACTGCGAAAGAGACCTTGGAGTCTCAGTGGACAATCAACTAAACATGAGCCAACAATGTGCAGCAGCAGCTAAAAAAGCCAACACAATCATAAGCTGCATCAACAGGGGAATATACTCCAAGACCAGGGAAGTCTTAACACCACTCTACTATGCCCTGGTCTGACCATACCTGGAGTACTGTATTCAGTTGTGGTCACCACACTTCAAAAGAGACATTGAAACTCTGGAGAAGGTGCAAAAAAGAGCAACCAAGATGATTAAGGGATTGGAAACCAAGACTTACGAAGAGAGACTGAGGGAACTGGGCATGGGTAGCCTAGAGAAAAGGAGGGCCAGAGGGGACATGATAGCCATCTACAAGTATACGAGGGGGTGTCACAGAGAGGAGGGGATCACTTTATTCTTCAGGGCACCAGAGGGCCGTACGAGGAACAAAGGCTGGAAGCTGACCAAGGAGAGATTCAACATGGAGATAAGGAGGAACTTCCTGATGGTCAGAGCGATCAACCAATGGAGCAACCTACCAGTGGACGTTGTGAACTCCAACACTCTGGACATTTTTAAGAGAAGATTGAACTGCCACTTGACTGGTGTGCTATAGGGTTCCTGCTTGGGCAGGGGGTTGAACTTGATGGCCTTCATGGTCCCTTTCAACTCTAACAATAAATAAATAAATAGGTCTCTTTTTTTCCAGTGCCATTGTAAGTCAGGGCTGTTGTAAGCCAAGAACTGACTGTAGAACTTAGAAGTAAAATCATTGACTGCTATGAATAGACAGTATTCAAAATCATTGACTACTCTTGATAAAGTGGCAGCCATCATTTTACGCTATGCACCAAGGAGTATGAAGCGCGGTGACAGTTTCATTTTAAAGCCGATCAAAGATCTCTTTTTAAATCTCAATGGTGCAGAAGCAAATCCTCCAGAAATGCAAAGATTTAATGATAGGAGCTACCATCTAAGAGATTAAGTTTCTTCTCTTTTTTTTTAAAGAACAAAAATATTATAAAAACATTAAAATAAGACAGTACATGATCCATCTTTTTACAACATACTTATTTGTTTGTTTAGTTATTGGACTTAAGTCTTATGAGACAAATAACACAACATAATGTCATTTGGCGGGACCCAGGGGAAGAGCCTTCTCTGTGGTGGCCCCGACCCTCTGGAACCAGCTCCCCCCAGAGATTAGAACTGCCCCCACCCTCCTTGCCTTTCGTAAACTTCTTAAGATCCATCTCTGCTGTCAGGCATGGGGGAACTGAGACATCTCCCCCGGGCCTATACAGTTTATACGTGGTATGTTTGTGTGGATGTTTGCTTTTAATAATGGGATTTTTAGTGTTTTTTAAATTATTAGATTTGTTTTTACGTTGTTTTTGTTATTGTTGTGATCCGCCCCGAGTCTGCGGAGAGGGGCGGCATACAAATCTAAATAATAATAATAATAATAATAATAATAATAATAATAATACAACATAATCCCACCCCCCCAACCTGAACTGTTGCCAAAACAGTTCTTTCTTTATGAAATTATATGGCCTATAACATGAGTGGTTGTTATACAGTTGTTCTATAGTTTTAAATATAACCAAAATCAAATTATTATTATGTATCATAAATTTATCAATAAAGTTAATTCTAGGAACGTGACATTTTTATTTACAGCTAATATGTCTTCTACTTTCCACCCAAATATAATTTTTTCCCCCAAATTTCATAGTAACTTGATTCATCTTTGTTTTTGAGATCTTGAGTCAATTTATCCATTTCTGCACAATCATAAATCTTTTTAATCATTTCTCTCTCTGATGGTATTTCTTCTTTTTTCCAGTTTTGCGCTATGCTTATTCTAACTGCCGTAATTATGTGCTGGATCAGATAGTAATACTACTCTTTTTTAAATTTTCAGATCTATTATGCCTAAAAGAAAGATTAAGTTTCTTCTCACCGTGAAATTGATACACCTCATGGACACGAGCTGAACTTTTGCATCGTCCCTTAATATTACTTTTCTTGGTAGCCTTAAATTTATTTCCTAGCCTTGTCTACTACAGTGTGGTACTCTGGTGGCACTCCTACACCATCGGGCATGTAGATGGCATTTTCATAAATGTTTTTATTCTCGTTAAATATGTTAAAGCGTTCCATAAGGTTCAGGAGGGAAGTGTTTTTAATAGGAAAGTGAACACAAGAACAAGGGGACACAATCTGAAGTTAGTTGGGGGAATGATCAAAGGCAACATGAGAAAACATTATTTTACTGAAAGAGTAGTAGATCCTTGGAACAAACTTCCAGCAGACGTGGTTGGTAAATCCACAGTCACTGAATTTAAACATGCCTGGGATAAAAACATATATCCATTGTAAGATAAAATACAGGAAATAGTATAAGGGCAGACTAGATGGACCATGAGGTCTTTTTCTGCAGTCAGTCTTCTATGTTTCTATGTTTCTATGTCTACTAAATCCACGGAAACATGGGGCGATGTATTCTATCTCAGCATTTTGTTGCTCCCAGCCTTACACGAAGATAGCAACAACAGGAATCAAGAGCCTGCGATATCAGTGAACCATGATCTCTGGCCACAGATGCCAATAAAATATTTTGTTTTGACTAGGATGAAATGTCCCATGGCAGTTCAATCGAAAGGCCGGCAACAAGGGGAGAATTGTTGAACTTGAGTCTTCTGGGCAGACAATCGCTTTCTTGGACCGGCTCACAGGAAGACAGTTTCTCAGAAAGTTAGAACTGATTGACAAGCTAAAGTTTACCTTTTTTTTAAAGAAAAGAAAGCTTTTATTGACGGACAATCTGCATCGTTTTAATTCCTAAATGGCTTGGAGCCGATCAGTGAAGCAGAGCGATTTTGAGATGGGAGGGATGGTTGAAAAGAATAGGCATTGGTGTCAATGTTAAATCGGTAAGTGATGACAGAAGCGTCACTCACCTCTTGCCGTTGGTCGGTATGGGTGGCATATACATCTGGGAAGAACTGGGGCATGGCCTTTTGGAAAGAACAAATAAGGGAATCACCATTTGTGAACTGAAATATATCTTCGGGCCAGTTGACAGGTAATATGTATGAGATAATGATGGGCTCCTACAGGTACGATCAGGTACGCAGAACTGGTAGAAAAATTTTGGTCAGATATGCAGAACCGGTAGGAAAAAAAAAGAATTTTTTTCTTTTTTTCCCCTTTTAGGCACTGCGTATGTTTTTCCTATAAATATTCCTAAATGTTTATTTTTACATGAAAGGACCGTCCTTTTATTTATTCAATTTTTATGCCGCCCTTCTCCTTAGACTCAGGGTGGCTTACAACATGTTAGCAATAGCACTTTTTTAACAGAGCCAGCCTATTGCCCCCACAATCCGGGTCCTCATTTTACCCACCTCGGAAGGATGGAAGGCTGAGTCAACCTTGAGCCGGTGATGAGATTTGAACCACTGACCTTCAGATCTGCAGTCAGCTTCAGTGGCCTGCAGTACAGCGCTCTACCTGCTGCGCCACCCCTTTTCTTGCAGCGCCGCTGCGGTGTCCTTTTTCGTAAAAATAACAATGTTTATTTTTACGTGAAGACCTACCTTTGAAGGAGCTATCTATCTATCTATCTATCTATCTATCTATCTATCTATCTATCTATCTATCTATCTATCTATTTATTTATTTGTATGCCGCCCCTCTCCGAAGACTCAGGGAATCCCTGGGGAAGCCATGGGGAAGCCATGGAATCCAGGAAGTGATCACCTTGGCGTCCTTAGCAACCTGCCGGTGATGTCAAAGCTCCGCCCCCGGAATCTCTTCACGGGAGGGATTCCCCGTTCAGGTTCGAGTTCGGGTTTATTTATTTATTTATATTTATTTATTTATTGGATTTGTATGCCGCCCCTCTCCGTGGACTTGGGGCGGCTAACAACAGTGATAAAAACAATATGTAGCAATCCAATAATAAAACAACTAAAAAACCCTTATTATAAAAAACAGAGATACATACTGACATACCATGCATAAACTGTAGAGGCCCAGGGGGAAAGAATATCTCAGTTCCCCCATGCCTGATGGCAGAGGTGGGTTTTAAGAAGCTTACGAAAGGCGAGGAGGGTGGGGGCAATTCTGATCTTTGGGGGGAGTTGGTTCCAGAGGGCCGGGGCCACCACAGAGAAGGCTCTTCCCCCGGGTCCCGCCAAACGACATTGTTTCATTGACGGGACCCGGAGAAGACCCACTCTGTGGGACCTAATCAGTCGCTGGGATTCGTGCGGCAGAAGGCGGTCCCAGAGATAATCTGGTCCGGTGCCATGAAGGGTTTGGTTCGGGTTCGGCCGAATTTTGCCTAAAATTCGGCAGAACTTGCCGAATCTGAACACTGTTGTGTTCGCCCATCACTAGTGGCCATTTTTGTGTTCTCTGACAGATGCTGTGTTGAATTGTTATTCCACCTCTGTCTTTCGTCACCACCGCAACGACCCGCCGGAGATCTCAGCAAACATTTGCCGCAAACAATTACAGGAGCAAAAGCCAAGCTGAGATTCACTTATGCGTTCTTGAAATATGCAAACTTAAGAGGACCTCTAAATAGCTTTGCAATCCTGGGCTGCCCCTGGTCAACCTTCCGATATAAAGGTAGTCTTGTTTTCAAGGTGAAGTAGAAGAGTGGGGGGAAAAAAATCCCAGCCTTTTAGTTTATCTTGAAAACAATATCATATCTTTATTTATTTCCTGCCCTTCCTCTTTCTCTCCCTCCTCTCCCCCTCTCTCTTTTTCTCCCAGCTTTTCATTTTCAAATAGATGAAGGCATCCTATTTAATAGTTTATCGGAGATGCCCGAGGCTGAGGCTATGTTACAGTCAATAAAAATGGAAAATTCCAATGCCACCTTTCGGCACCTTTTGTGTGTGAAGTGGCAGCCGTGAATTTAATAGAGGAAAAATGTTGTGATTAGTTAATGGCGTTCTTGAGACAGCCCTGGCTGGGAGAATTAAATTTTACATCTGCTTTGCCAGCGTTAATCTCTCTTCTCACATCCCCCACCCCACCCCGCCTCTTATGATGTGCGGGGAGGAAGATAATGTTTAAACTGGCTAAAGCAAAGTAAACCAGACAAGCTGGTTATTGGCTTTATAATTACATAATTAACTTTTTTTGTCTCTAATCGTTATGGAGCTAATGGTGCCGCGAAAATGGGCTTTCGCTGAGCAGGAACCAAATAAAAAATCAATAATCCATAGAACGCCATTAAGGCCTGTAACAGCCCTTGTTGGATTTGCTCACATTTTTGTACCGCAAATGAATTTCATTAGGAGGACCGGCGTTCGTTATCACCCAGGCTGACTTTCAAGGGGGAGAAAGAGAAAAAGGAAGAAGAAAGGGAGGGGGGGGGGGAAAGAGAAAAACAACAGAGGGGGCTTGTCGTAATCAGAAGCTGGCAGGGAAAAAAATGGACAGGAATGTTAGCATAAATTATCTCGTGCTTGTAATGCCATTACTGCAGACGGATTGACCTCCTTGGAATTAATTCTATTTTCCACCCAGCCTCCTTTATTTCTCATTTACATTATGATCATATATGTCTGAAAAATGATATCGTAAAAAAGATGAATGTACTAATTACGGGGGTCTCCTTATCTCCTTGCCTGATGCTGACACCTTTGGACCGACTCCATCCGTGTAAGGACGTCACTTATTTCACAGTGACAGCCAGTAATGTATTTGTAAACTACGCTATAAATATCAGAATCTCACTTGCTGACAGCCAGAAGTATCTCAGAAACAGGAGGATTTCTCTCCCATCCCATCCCTGCATTGGGGCTGTCAGCGTGGGTGTGTTTTCTCTTCCAGATGAATTTGGAATGGACCCAAAAAAAGGGGGAAAAATTCAGAGCCAAATTACGAGGGTGTCACTGTGAAATTAGGTTCCTGACCTCATTTCTGATATATGCTTATTTTATTCTCCACGTTTTTCTCCTTCAATTTTATGCACTGCTGTTCACTGCTGGAGCCAGTGACACACAGCTTTCCCCAGAAGAAGGAAGTCAGAGTAGAGTAGAGTAGAATAGAATAGAATAGAATTCTTTATTGGCCAAGGATGATTAGAGTAGGGTAGAGTGGAGTGGAGTGGAGTGGAATGGAATGGAATGGAGTAGAATAGAATAGAATAGAATAGAATAGAATAGAATAGAATAGAATAGAATAGAATTATTTATTGGCCAAGGATGATTAGAGTAGGGTAGAGTGGAGTGGAATGGAATGGAATAGAATAGAATAGAATAGAATTCTTTATTGGCGAAGGGTCATTGGATATACAAATAAAAATGAGCCGAGGTGGCGCAGCAGGTAGAGTGCTGTACTGCAGACCACTGAAGCTGACTTGTAGATCTGAAGGTCAACGGTTCAAATCTCATCACCGGCTCAAGGTTGACTCAGCCTTCCATCCTTCTGAGGTGGGTAAAATGAGGACCCCGGATTGTGGGGGCAATAGCCTAGCTCTGTTAAAAAAAAGTGTTATTGCTAACATGTTGTAAGCCGTCCTGAGTCTAAGGAGAAGGGCGGCATAAAAAATCGAATTAATAAATAAATGAATGAATGAATGAATGAATGAAATGGAATTTTTCTCCGGTGCATAAGCTCTCAGGGTACATTACAAGCAACAAGTGATAAATCATGATCATAATCATAAAATACAATCACCATAAGTCATAGGATACAACACTTAGTGGTCTAGTCATAGAATACTAAATAATTCTGGGTCAATGTCGAACTATCTGCTGGACATTTTCCCTACTTTATCAGAACTGCTTTCCTTCATTTGGTAAAGAAGAAATTACTATTTGAGTTTCACCAATCTCCCACTAGGGGAAGAAATTGCTGGCGAAATTGAGCACTTAAGCTTAACCGTGGGGTTGTGCGAAGGAGTCATGCACAGCCTTACCTTTCACTATACAGACAGTCCTCGACCTACAACAGTTCATTTAGTGACCATTCAAAGTTACAAACGGTGCTGAAAAAAAGTAACTTATGACCATTTTGCACACCGAGGACCATTGTAACATCCCTCAGAATCTTGTGATTTAAAATTTGAATGCTTGATAACGGTTTTATGTTTATAAAGTCCTGTTTATAGAGTCCTCGGAGAGGAGCGGCATAGAAATCCAATTAATAATAATAATAAATAAATGACGGTTGCCATGTTCCGAGATCTTATGTCCGAGTCTTCGGAGAGGGGCGGCATGCAAATCTAATAAATAATAATAATAATAATAATAATAATAATAATAAATAATAATAATAATAATTATTATTATTATGTGACCTTCTGACAAGCTAATAGGGAAATGGGGATGCCAGATTCAGTTTGCAATAATGTTACTGATTTAACAACTGCAGTGATTCGCTTTTAAGAAATGGGGCAAGCGAGGTTGTAAAATGGGATGACAACCAACATAAATTCTCCTCTTCTTAATGCAAGAGCACGCAGAGCTGCCAAGAGGCAGGAGAGGTTACTCTAGAGGAGGTCTCCTCGGGAGTAAGACTGGAGGCTAATTGGCCACTGCCCTAGTCTACTTAAGGCAGCTGAAAGGCTGCAGGAAACAATGTTTTAGACTTGCACGAAGACAAATTCCTTGTGTGTCCAATCACACTTGGCCAATAAAAATTCTATTCTATTCTATTCTTTTATCGAAGAAGACTTCTAGACATTTTGCCAAACCTTTGAAATGTCCTGAGATAAGAAGAAATAATTGTGTTGCTCTGATTTAAGACTTTATGAATTTATGCCAGCTGCTAATAAAGATGAATTAACAGCTGAAGTGGGTCTTTTTTTGTAAGAAATGTTTGTTTTTAGGTTTGTGTGTGTGTGTGTCTCCAGTTATTAGTAGTGGTTTATTGATTAAATTAAACCCGTCCAAACTTTGTGTTTGTTACGTTCTTAACAGCTGCAATGATTCAACTTAACTGCAGCTGTTGGCAAGAAAGGTCATAAAATAGGGCAAAACTCATTCAACAACTGTTTCATTTAGCAACACCAATTTGCGACTCAGTTGGTGTTGCAAGTTGAGGGGTGAGGTTATCTTCCCCCCCTCCATCCACCCTAAAAGTGTCAGCAGGCTGGGAAAGAAGGCAAGTTCTTAGACGATCTACAAACTCTTCCATCCTCCAAATACTTAAGTGATTGTTACATTGCAAGAGAGTCTCATCCCAATTAAATTCCAGAGCTGCTATCAGATTCCAAAGCGCTTCTTTTTTCTTTTTTTGCCACACTGAGATAATTTCTCGAGGCAATACACCTGGCCGAGCCAGAGCAGTGATTAATTTTATGAGTTTAGGGTGCAGTCACCGCTCGCAAAGAGGCTTACGTTGGGATGATGGATGAAGGGTAAAGCTCAGCCTGATCGGACATGGCCCATGAATCTGTTCTACATCGCCAGCTCCTTTGATCACTGGCAAAGGTCCAGGGATAGCTCTTTGCATCTGTCCAAAATAAACAATGCTACTATATATACTTTCCTTCCCCTCCCACTCTCTGTGTGTAGACTCATTCCATGGAAGTAGAAGGAAAACAAAGATGACAGCAGAGGCAGGGGGAGAGAGAGAGAAGAGAGGGAGGGAAGGAGGGAGAGTATGTGTGTGTGTGAAAACCAGACAATATTTTGACATAGGCATGTGTGTGTTAGGAAAATATGCTGGTGTCTTGTCCATGCATGTATAATATTGGTCTCCTGGTAGAATCACAACCAGAGCCTACGAAATAGCTCTTTTATTCCCCTTGGATAGCTGTAGCAATAGCACTTACTTATATTCTGCTTCGTGGTGCTTTACAGCCCTCTCTAAGTGGTTTACAGAGTCAGCCTCTTGCCCCCCAATAATCCGAGTCCTCGTTTTACCGACCTCGGAAGGATGGAAGGCTGAGTCAACCTTGAGCTGGTAAGAATCAAACTGCTAGCAATGGGCAGAGTTAGCCTGCAATACTGCATTCTAACCACTGACAGGAAGGGAAGGGAGGGAGGGAAGGGAGGAAGGAGGGAAGAAAGGAAAGAAGGAAGGAAGGAAGGAGGGAAGGAGGGAAGAAAGGTAGGAAGGAAGGAAGGTAGGAAGGAAGGAAGGAAGGAGGGAGGGAGGGAAGGAAGGAGGGAAGGAAGGAAGGAGGGAAGAAAGGTAGGAAGGATGGAAGGAGGGAAGAAAGGTAGGAAGGAAGGAGGAAAGAAAGGAAGGAGGGAAGAAAGGTAAGAAGGAGGGAAGGAAGGAGGGAAGGAGGGAAGGAAGGAGGGAAGGAAGGTAGGAAGGAAGGAAGGAAGGAGGGAAGAAAGGTAGGTAGGAAGGAAGGAAGGAAAGAAGGAAGGAAGGGCAATAGCATGTAGACTTCTATATTGCTTTACAGTGCTTTACAGCCCACTCTAAGCAGTTTGCCTCTTCCTACAACAGAGTTTGCCTCTTCCTACAACAACCTGGGTCTTCATTTTACCCACCTCGGAAGGATGGGAGCCTGAGTCAACCTTGAGCTGGTCAGGATCACTCATGTTCTTGATAATCTCAGCAGGAAAGTGAACATGGCATTAGGTAGACCAGTCGCTTAGGCTGTCCTTGTAGTCCAGTGCTTGTTTTCTTCCTTCCCAAAGCCTTGAAACTTGTAATTAAAAATTTTTGAGTTTGATGCTCGAGCAGACTTTCCAGCCAACCAACTTTCTTGATTTTTCTCTTCTTGTCCATCTATGCATTCATTATAAAAACCCCCCAAAAAAACAATTTGTAGAGTAGAGTAGAGAAGAATAGAATAGAATAGAATTCTTTATTGACCAAGTGGGATTGGATACACAAGGAATTTGTCTTTGGCATATGCTCTCAGTGTACATAAAAAGGTTAGGGTTAGGGTTATTTCTTTCTTCCTTCCTTCCTTCCTTCCTTTCTTCCTTTCTTTCTTTTTTCCTCTGTTCCCCCTTTCTACATATCCTTCGTTCCTTCCTTCCTTCCTTCCTTTCTTTCTTTCTTTCTTTCTTTCTGTATCCCTTCCTCCCTCCCTTCTCTTTTTTCTTTCTTTCCCTCTCCCTCTCCCTTCTTTCTTTCCTTCTTTCCTCTCTCCACTCCCTCCCTCTCTCCCCCCCATATATGTGTCTATAGCCCCCCAGATGCAATATTTCCACAGATGGATATTTTATTTTATTTTTGTCAGCTTGCTAGCATCTTCTTTCTCTATGCCAGGCCTGGGAAAAGCTCTCTGTAATCTTTCCCTGTCACTGCCCATAGGACTGTGAGATCCCAGCCCTTTTTCCCATAGTGACATCGTTGGCTGGAAAGAAGTCCTCAGCCTGGAGTCACATCCCCAGACCCTTTGCTTTGTACCTCAATTAGCACAAGTACAATCTGGATAACTGAAAGCAACTGTTCCTTTCATATATATATATATATATATTAAATCACATATTTCTCCTCCACTGTTCTTAACCCAATACTGTCCCCTGCAGGGTAGAAAGGAATCCGATTGCCAGTATCAGAAATAATGGTCTTAAAGATGAGCGTACCTACATCGGAGTGCTCTCACCCCAGGAGCTGGGCAGCCCATAAATTTAATGAATGAATAAAGTGAGTAAATAGGTGAATGGGTGTGGACAGATGCCTGTGAAAAAGTTACCAAGGATCCCTTGGTTTTCCCTTTGCCTCCTGCAAAGTACGTATTTCCCTGCTAGTCCTTGAACTAGGACCCCAGTTGAGTCCAAAATTTCTGTGGCTAAGTGAGACATTTGTGAAGCGAGTTGGGTCCCATTTTTTTTAACGTTTCTCGCAACGGGCGTGAAGTGAATTCCCTGACGTTGTTAGGTGAGTTTGTTAAATGAATCTATTTATTTATTATTTAATTGGATTAGTATGCCGCCCCTCTCCGAGGACTCGGGGCGGCTCACAACATATATAAAGAGACAATAGTAAAATCGATCCAGTTCATACATTAAAAACAATCCATAAAAATCTACTTTAAAAACTTCCATTACCATTCATTCCACAATCGTACTATCGGGTTTCCCCGTGGACTTTCCGAAAGTCGCAAAAGGGAAACACATGACCTTGGGATGCTGCGACCATCATAACTATGGGTCAGTTACCAAAGGGTCTGAATTTTGATGCTGCAATGGTCACACATCCCTTTTTTCCCCGGCACCATTGCTTGGGCAGGAAACTATACCATTTCAGACAGAAAATTGTCTAATCTCTTCTTAAAAGCCTCCAGTGATGAAGAACGCACAACTTCTGGAGGCAAGCTGTTCCACTGATTAATTGTTCTCACTGTCAGGAAAGTTCTCCTTAGTTCCAAGTTACTTCTCTCCTTGTTTAGTTTCCACCCATTGCTTCTTATTCTACCCGCTGGTGCTTTGGAGAATAGGCTGACTCCTCCTTCTTTGGGGCAACCCCTGAGATGGTATTTTAATTAAATAATATGTTACTACACCACTTGGTTCAGAATCCTTTTTTTCCTTGTTTTCCACCTCTAAAATCTAGGTACGTTTTATAATCCGGTGCGTTTTATACTCTGAAAAATACGGTATAGAAACATAGAAGATTGACGGCAGAAAAAGACCTCATGGTCCATCTAGTCTGCCCTTATACTATTTTCTGTATTTTATCTTAGGATGGATACATGTTTATCCCAGGCATGTTTAAATTCAGTTACTGTAGATTTACCAACCACATCTGCTGGAAGTTTGTTCCAAGGATCTACTGCTCTTTCAGTAAAATAATATTTTCTCACGTTGCTTTTGATCTTTCCCCCAACTAACTTCAGATTGTGTCCCCTTGTTCTTGTGTTCACTTTCCTATTGTAACTTTCCTATTCCTATTGTAACTTTTGTCAGTAAATGAACTGTTGTAAATCAAGGACGACCTGTGATCTCTTAAAACCTGTGCAACTATGTGCGCAGACGGTATTCTCCTACTTAACTAATACGTCTTATAGTCTTGTGCTCCTATGTATTATTTATTCAGCTGCCAGAGTGTCATTTTGCAATGTTCCAGACAGACTGAGAGAGTGACAGGCAGACTGACTGACTGACTGACTGACTGACTGACAGACAGACAGACAGACAGACAGACAGACAGACAGACAGACAGACAGACAGACAGACAGACAGATAGACAGACTAGAATATTCTTGTGTTTTTAAGAGCTGGGTGGAATTGGATATTAGGTTTACAGTAATCCCTTGCTACTTCACAGTTCATTGTTTGCGGATTCACTACTTCACGGGTTTTCAAAGGGGGCTTAAATCCATTAAAAATTTTAAATCCATTAAAAATTCATAAAATTCTTCTACAGTACTACTGTACTTTATTAAAGAAACTGGTAGGATATCACATGTAGTTCCAGCTGAGAAACATTATAGCAGAGATCCCCAAACTTGGCAACTTTAAGCCTTGTGGACTTCAATTCCCAAAATTCTCCAGCCAGCTATGCTGGAATTAGGCAGCTACGCTGGCTGGAGAATTCTGGGAATTGAAGTCCACAAGTCTTAAAAGTCGCCAAGTAAGTTTGAAGACCTCTGCTTTATAGAATGATGTTTAATGCAAAGGGTGGGTTTTAAAAGTCCAAGTATTCATTAAATACATTTAAAAAATATATTTCCTCTACATCATGGAAATTCATTTTTCACGGGTGGCCTTGGAACGTATCCCCCACGAAAAACAAGGGATCACTGTACTCCAAAAGTTGCAACTTGCAATTGAATTCCAATAAAAATCCGGGTGAATTTATGGAGGACAGCGAAGGGTAAAAGGAAGAGAGGATGTTCCCATCCAAATGGAGAAAGTGCTGTGGCCTATGGGAGAAGGAGTCATGGGAGTCAGGATCAGCATCATGGCATCGGATCAGAATATCTCCGGAACCGCCTTCTGCTGCACAAATCCCAGCGACCAGTTAGGTCCCACAGAGTTGGCCTTCTCCGGGTCCCGTCGACAAAACAATGTCGATTGGCAGGACCCAGGAGAAAAGCCTTCTCTGTGGCGGCCCCGGCCCTCTGGAACCAGCTCCCCCCAGAGATCAGAATTTCCCCCACCCTCCTCGCCTTTCGTAAGCTACTTAAAACCCACCTCTGCTGCCAGGCATGGGGGAACTGTGATATCCTTTCCCCCTAGGCCTATACAATTTATACATGGTATGTTTGTGTGTGTGCTTGTTTGGTTTTTAATAAGGGTTTTTTAGTTATTTTAAATATTAGATTTCTTATATGCTGTTTTTATTATTGTTGTTAGCTGCCCCGAGTCTACGGAGAGGGGGCGGCATACAAATCTAATAAATAAATAGATAGATAGATAGATAGATAGATAGATAGATAGATAGATAGATAGATAGATAGATAGATAGATAGATAAACAAAGAAAGAAAGAAAGAAAGAAAGAAAGAAAGAAAGAAAGAAAGAAAGAAAGAAAGGCAACCTGAGGCCCAAGAGGGAAGAAGGAATGGAGCTGACAAACACACATACAGAGAGAGAGAGAGAGAGGGAGAGGCGGAGGCTGGGCTGATTGAGATTGAGAGTCAACAGCCCACAGGTCTAGAGGTGGCTGATGAAGAAGAGGAGGAACAGCTGGGTCCAGTGCCTGATGCACAAAAGGCAGAGGAGAGGAGAGCAGTGGAAATCTATGGGCTGGTCCTTGGGAAGGAAGAGCCTCCACTGCTAGCAAAGCCCCACCCTAGCTCCGGGGATAAAAGGCAGCGGGAGGAGAGGAACAGATATAGCAGACAACTCTTCATCTCCCAACACAGACTTGTTAGCCTTCCTTCGGAGAGAAACCTTTTTAAAGGAATCACTGCTTCAACTACAGAGGGTTTCTCGTGTTTGCAGAGCTGGGTCAGAACAGCTTGGTTCTCCTGCTATTTTCAGGAACTCCAAATCCACGGTCCAACGAGCGTGCTATGGCCTGCTGCGTGGTGTTGTCACATTATCCTCTCCAAGCCATGTCACCACATATGAATGCTGGCGATGCCAGGAATGAACTCTCCCAGCTCTCGTATCTGATATATCAAACCCAGCTAATGTTTCTCTCCTCCCACCCCTCCAATCCCCGCTCTCTCTCTTCCAATTCTCCATCGCCTTCGCTCTGTTTTGCTTTCTGTCTCATTGAGCTTCATTGAGTTCCTCCTCGCTTTGAAGTCTCTTCCCCAAATGCAGCCAAAGTGGCCACTTATGAGTTTTAATGGACTTCCTTGTAGCTTAGCTTTATCGGGTTCCCTATGAGGAACAGCTGCTGCCTTGTGGTAGTGGAGCCGCTGAAAGAAAACTGGCCAGACACGACAAAGGACCAGGAATTCCAGGCCCAAAGGCATGCCTTTAATGGAATCTTCCTTTCTTAGAGTATTTTTTTTCCTTCCCTTTTGTTTAGAAAGTCAAGCTATTTAAAGACCAGACTATCCTGTGGCCTGGCAGGGCAATATTAGATTAAAAAAAATAAAAATAAAAACACCTCTTCTGGATTAGTTGTTTTTGGAATTGTCACCACATTACCAAATCTATCTATCTATCTATCTATCTATCTATCTATCTATCTATCTATCTATCTATCTATCTATCTATCTATCTATCATCTATCTATCTATCTATCTATCTATCTATCATCTATCTATCTATCTATCTATCTGCCTACCTGCCTACCTACCTACCTACCTATCTGCCTGTCTGTCTGTCTGCCTGCCTGCCTACCTACCTACCTACCTACCTATCTACCTACCTGTCTGCCTGCCTGCCTGCCTGCCTGCCTACCTACCTACCTACCTACCTATCTATCTATCTATCTATCTATCTACCTACCTACCTACCTATCTACATACATACATACATACATACCTGTCTGCCTGCCTACCTACCTACCTACCTACCTATCTACCTATCTATCTATCTATCTACCTACCTACCTACCTATCTACATACATGTCTGCCTGCCTGCCTGCCTGCCTGCCTACCTGCCTGCCTACCTACCTACCTACCTGCCTGCCTGCCTACCTACCTACCTACCTACCTATCTATCTATCTATCTATCTACGTACCTACCTATCTATCTATCTACCTACCTACCTACATGCCTGCCTGCCTGCCTACCTACCTACCTACCTATCTACATACATGCCTGCCTGCCTGCCTGCCTGCCTGCCTATCTATCTACCTGCCTGCCTGCCTGCCTACCTACCTACCTACCTACCTACCTATCTATCATCTATCTATCTATCTATCTATCTATCTATCTATCTATCTATCTATCTGCCTACCTACCTACCTACCTACCTATCTGCCTGTCTGTCTGTCTGCCTGCCTGCCTGCCTACCTACCTACCTGCCTGCCTGTCTGTCTGTCTGCCTGCCTGCCTGCCTACCTACCTATCTACCTATCTATCTATCTACCTACCTACATACATACATACATACCTGTCTGTCTGCCTGCCTGCCTACCTACCTACCTACCTATCTACCTATCTATCTATCTACCTACATACATACATACATACCTGTCTGTCTGCCTGCCTACCTACCTACCTACCTACCTACCTATCTATCTACCTACCTACCTACCTACCTACCTACCTATCTACATACATGTCTGCCTGCCTGCTTGCCTGCCTGCCTGCCTGCCTACCTGCCTGCCTGCCTGCCTACCTACCTACCTACCTATCTATCTACCTACCTACCTACCTACATGCCTGCCTGCCTGCCTGCCTACCTACCTATCTACATACATGCCTGCCTGCCTGCCTGCCTACCTACCTACCTACCTACCTATCTATCTATCTATCTATCTATCTATCTATCTATCTATCTATCTACCTACCTACATGCCTGCCTGCCTGCCTGCCTACCTACCTACCTATCTACATACATGCCTGCCTGCCTGCCTGCCTGCCTGCCTGCCTACCTACCTACCTACCTACCTATCTATCTATCTATCTATCTATCTCTGTATCTATTGACATGGAGACTTTAGAAGAAGAGCAGAGGAAAGCAACTAGGATGATCAAAGGCCTGGAAACTAAAACATTGAACAATTGATCAGTGGAACAGCTTGCCTCCAGAAGTTGTGAATGCTCCAACACTGGAAGTTTTTAAGAAGATGTTGGATAACCATCTGTCTGAAGTAGTGTAGGGTTTCCTGCCTAAGCAGGGGGCTGGACTAGAAGACCTCCAAGGTCCCTTCCAACTCTGTTGTTGCTACTGCTGCTGCTGTTGTTGCTGTTGTTGTTGCTGCTGCTGCTGCTGCTGCTGCTGTTGTTGTTGCTGTTGCTGTTTTGTTGTTATTATTATTGTTGTTATTATAGTTGTTGTTGTTATTATTATTATTATTATTATTATTATTACTACTACTAGTAGTAGTAGTAGTATTATGGCAGCTTCTAGCATTTTATCCATTATCTACCCCTTGACCCTTCCCCCCCTATGAGAATTCAACATGATTCAGCCAAGATTTCCACCTGAAATACAGATGTATGTATATATATTTATGTGAGAATATTTGGCTTCGTGACATTCCTAAGGAGCAGCCTTATCTTCTGGCCTTCCTCTGAAATCCCCTTTGCTTTGAGAAGAGAGGGCCGATGTAATGTTTGCAATCATATTCAGTTCAATAATATAAATTAACTAACTCCCAGCCATCGGGGATTGGCTTGTTGCCTCGATTTGGAATGTGGCGCTGATATGAAGAAGAAGAAGAAGAAGAATATGCCATTGGCCCCAGGGCTCGCTAATTGCTTAAAGGGATGTTTTGTTTTGGTATAACAGAGAAGTCTTGGAGAAGAAGAAAGAGACGTGCGGAAAAGAGGCAGCGAAATGAAGGGGGGGAAATGGGAGGGACTCAGATTATGTCCCCAGATACAAACAGGGGACATTCAACCTGTCAGAGGAAGAAAGGCAGCCTTAAGAGAAGTAATTAAATATTGTGTTTCGGGACTGGGGAAAGATGCTTAGCGCATGGATCTTCCAGCGGACACATTTCATATTCCATCTATTAAACTCTCCTGACCTTTCCTTAACACCATTAAAAGATAAAATGTTAATCTACTGAAGAAATGATGCTTGACCTTTGGAAAAAGAAGCACACCGCTCTACAGATGGCCCGTGGTTAATAGACTTGATGTTGGAGAGCTGAGCATTATGTGTATCATAACAATATAATTGTTTAGAATAATGTAAGTGTTCGGGGCGGGCAGCCTCCCAGACTACTTGCAACATAAATTAGAATCAGAACAAGGTGAACTTTCAGCCGCTGATCACCTTAGCCTGTCAAAACAAACCTCCCGCGCCAGCTAATCGGGATTTTGGAGCCCTTGAAGATTTTTTTTCCTTTTCCTTTTTTTAAAACTTTCCCATGGTATTGAAATGTGCGCTTTGGGAAGGAAGGAAGGAGGGAAGAAAAGAGAGAGGAGGGACAGAGGGAGGGAGGGAGGAGGGCAGAGAAGGAAGGGAAGAAGGGAAGAAGGGAAGAGAGGGAGGGATGAAGAGAGGGAGAGTGGAATGAATGAATGAATGAATGAAGGAAGGAAGGAAGGAAGGAAGGAAGGAAGGAAGGAAGGAGTATGACAGAAGGAGCAGGACAGAAGGAGAGAGGATGAAGGAAGGAAGGAAAGAAGGAAAGGGGACGGGAGGGAGAGAGGGAAGGAGAAAGAGAGAGGAAGGAAGGAAGGAAGGAAAGATAGAGGAGGGACAGAGGGAGGGAGGAGGGCAGGGAAGAAGGAAAGAAGGGAAGAAGGGATGAGAGGGGGGAGGGAGAGAGGGAGAGTGGATGGAAGGAAGGAGGGAGGGAAGGAGGGAGAGAGGGAGGGAAGGAGCAGGACAGAAGGAGAGAAGATGGAGGGAGGAAGGAAAGAAGGAAAGGAGACAGGAGGAAGAGAGGGAAGGAGAGAGAGGAAGGAAGGAAGGAAGATGGGGAGGCAGGACAGAAGGAGAGAGGATGGGGAAGGAAGGAAAGAGGGGAAGGGAGGGAGGGAGGAAGATGGGAGGGGGGCAGGACAGAAGGAGAGAGAATGGTGAAGAAAGGAAAAAGGGAAAAATAGGGAAGGGTGGGAGGGAAGGAGAGGGGGAGGGAGAGAGAGAGGAAGGAAGGAAGGAAGGAAGAATGGAAGCCTTCCAATTTTGTTATTCTCTGTTAATGTTTTAATGTCCTTTATTCAACATCCTGCAACAACATGCCTGCCACAATGATGGGATCATCAGATTGGTTTCTAGGAAGATAAATTTTGCATAGCAAAGGCCTGACTCACAGGGATTAATTAAGAGTAGCAACCTCTAAACAATAACAACCCCATTTTTTGTTTTGTAACATTGAACATAATACACAGTGTAGATGCAATCTGATACCTCCTTTTACAGCTCCTTAATTGTAAGTTTGGTTGTGAGCTCCAACCATCAAAATTCCACCCTTTGCCGTGCATTTTTACGTAGGTTGGGAACAGGTAGTACATAGCGAATTCTCTCCTATCTGTGTAGTGTAATTGCTGAATAAAACACCAAATCTGTAATTAACCTCGGTCTGGAATTACAAAATAAAGTTTACCTAATTATCATATTAAGGGCATTGACAAGAATGATTTGATTAGCACCTAGATAATTGTCTGCTTCGGGTTTATAATAACTGTTTTGGGAAGGAATGCCTTTGCTTATTTTAAAAAAAAATTAGCAACATCTTTGGGAAAAGATTACATTAGCAAAGCTGACTTCCCAATCAAGAATGGTGGGAAGGGCGCCTGGCCCTGAAATGGACTGAAAACCGAAACCTGAAGCAAAAAACAAATGAAATAATGTTGGATAAAATGAGATACAAGCTATTTTTTAAAATCTTTTCTTTCTGGATCTTTGTCATCTCCTCCTCCTCCTCCTTTTCCCTTCTTTCTTCTTTTTTCTTCGTTCAATTCCTCCAGGTCCTTTCTTCTTTCTCCTACTCCTCCTTCTTTCTTCTTCTTTCTATTTCTTTCTCCATCTCCTCCCCCTTTCTTCTTTTTTCTTCTCCTCTTCCTCTGCTCCGCCTTTCTTCTTCTTTCTTCTCCTCCTTTCTTCTTTCTTCTTTTTCCCTCCTTCTCCTCTCTTCTTTTTTCTCCACCTCCTCTTTCTTTTTTCTCCTCCACCTTTCTCTTCTCCTTTTCTTCCTCCTCCTTTCATCTTCTTCTTTCTTCCTCTTTCTCAACCTCCTCCTCCTTTTTTCTTTCTCATCCTCCTTTCTTCTGTTTTCTTTCATCTTTCTTCTTCTTTCTCCATCTTATCCTCCTTTCTTCTTTCTTCTACTTTCACATCCTCCTCCTTTCTCCTCTTCCTCCACTCCTCCTTTCTATTTTCTTCTGCTCCTCCTTTCTTTCTTCTTCCTTCTCCTCCTCCTCTTCTTTTCTTTCTTCTTCTTTCTTCTTTTTTCCTTCTTCTTTCTTCTTTCTCCTTCTTCTTTCTCTTCTTAATTATTATTATGATCAATCACCTAACTGAAGAATTTGCTGTCTTTTCTCAGGTTCAACCCTTTGCTCTCAATTATGCCTCTTCTCCTTTCTTCAGCTCATTATTAAGAGCCGGGGTGGTGCAGTGGTTAGAGTGCAACACTGCAGGCTACTTCAGCTAACCGCTAGCTGTAGTTCAGCAGTTCAAATCTCACCACCAGCTCAAGGTTGACTCAGCCTTCCATCCTTCCAAGGTGGGTCAAAAGAGGACCCATATTGTTGGGGGCAATATGCTGATTCTGCAAACCGCTTAGAGAGGGCTGTAAAAGCTCTATGAAACGGTATATAAGTCTAAATGCTATTGCTATTATTATTATTTAAGACTGTTTTTCACATCTTCAGCCCCAGAAGTGCAAACTGTAGTCTTGAGTGACGCAAATAGCATCCTAAAAATCCCTGATGTAAGGTTTCCCTGAAGTCTTCCCTACCCACCCAACCTCTTCCCAGGGGGACCATTTTTCTCTTCTGGACTCAATAGAAGGATGAAGAACTGGGGAAGGGGACCGTTGGCTTTCCTCTCCCTTTCTCCACCCAAAGGAAGTGCTCTCTGTATAAAAATTGGTGGAAGCCGGTGGGTGTTCACATGAAATACCTTCTCCTGCTCCTGCGATGACAAGACAAATAGTTATATATGTGTGCTTCCTTCTTTTGTACACTTCATGAAAGAATGGGAGGGGGCAGATTCTGCAGCGACTGGAAATTGTGGGCTGGAAACACCGCGCCTTGCAGGCAACTGTAAAAATAAACTTTGCAAAGTAGCTTCTTCTCCGGTAATATCACACTACTAACCAGAGCATACAAAACTTTCTCCAATCCTTGAATACAGCTCATCTGTCTGGAGCCCACACTGCATTTTGGACATAAATACAGTGGTACCTCTACCTTCAAACGTTTCTACTTACAAACTTTTCTAGATAAGAACCGGGTGTTCACTATTTTTTTTGCCTCTTCTCAAGAACCATTTTCCACCCGAGCCTCCGAAACTGTAACCGGAAAAGGCAGGGAGAATTCCTAGAGAGGCCTCTGTGGGGCCTCTCTAGGAATCTCCTGGGAGGAAACAGGGTGGAAAAGGCAGGGAGGAAACAGGGCCGGACAAGGCAGGGAGAAGCCTCCATGGGTCCTCTCTAGGAATCTCCTGGGAGGAAACAGGGCCAGAAAAGTTGGGGAGAAGCCTCCATGGGGCCTCTCTAGGAATCTCCTGGGAAGAAACAGGGCCAGAAAAGGCAAGGAGAAGCCTCCATGGATCCTCTCTAGGAAACTCCTAGGAGGAAACAGGGCCGGAAAAGGCAGGGAGAAGCCTCCATGGGGCCTCTCTAGGGATCTCCTGAGAGGATAAAAGGCCTCGACCCTCCCTGTGGTTTCCCCAGTCACACGCATTAATTATTTTTACATTGATTCCTGTGGGGAAAATTGCTTCTTCTTACAAATTTTTCTACTTGGTCACGGAACAAATTAAGTTCATAAGTAGAGGTACCACTGTATATTAGAAAGCATCCAGAGATACTTTTCAAGGAGAGCCCTCCATTCCTCTACTCGCAATAGAATATCTTACGCAACCAGACTTGAAATCCTAAACTTAGAAAGCTTAGAACTACATCACCTTCGACACAACCTAAGCATAGGTCATAAAATCATCTGCTACAACATAATTTAGATTATCTCAAAAGCAGGAAATCTTTCTTTCTAGCTAATCTGGATTGCACAGCACAGCTGATCATCACACATACCAGTTCGCCCAAACTGGTAGCATTTTTTACCACCAGTTCGGATGAATCTGTCCGAACTGGTAGCGTTTCACCTCTGCTTCCATCCCAAGTAAGGAAAGGCTTTCATTACAGTTGACCATAGAGTAACTGAAGAACATAAAGGAACTGAAATCTTCAGTGGGGTTGTGGAACGGTTGCACAGATCACTAAAGCAATGACTCTGCCTTGAAAAATATGAGCAGAATGGTTAATTCAGACTATGATATGTAGATGTGTGTATGGAATTTTATATTCGTGCCTTTTTGTTTTTCAGGACAATGATGTTCTCACTGTTTTCTTTGATGGATGAAGCAAAAAGAAACAGATTCACAATCATATTCATGGAGTCCTCCATTATTTCCTAAATTTCGCGCTCACACACAAAAAATCTTGAAAACAATCTCTTAGCATCATATGGAATAATAATAATAATAATAATAATTTATTAAATTTGTATGCCGCCCCTCTCCAAAGACTCGGGGTGGCTCACAACAATAATCAAAAACAATATAACATTGCAACAAATCAAATATTAAAAGAGAACAATATATAAAACCCCGACAATTTAAAAACCACGCAACACATACATACCAAAAACATAAAATATAAAAGCCATGGGGAGATGTCTCAGTTCCCCCATGCCTGGCGATATAGGTGGGTCTTGAGTAATTTGCAAAAGACAAGGAGTGTGGGAGCCGTTCTCATCTCCGGGGGGAGTTGATTCCAGAGGGCCGGGGCTACCACAGAGAAGGCTCTTCCCCTGGGGCCCGCCAAACGAAAAATGGTTTAAAAGTGCAAAAGATACTAGAAATAACCATCAGATCTGTAGCTTATTTAGCTGCTGCCTTTTCCGTTTCCTCCTTCTTTGGTTACTGATATTCTATTCCTTGGCAGCTCTCAAGAGAGAAGGATGTTGCAAGCTATATGCAAAATCACTTTAAAAAAGAGTTCATTATTACAAACAGCTTAGATGATATTTAGATAATATTAACGGAATGCCAGGAAATAAATGCCTCCTAAACGCGATTGTAATTGCAATATTTTTGAGGCTGAGCATAGCACTCTAAAGCTTACTGATTACTTAGGATGTAAATGTGATTAGCAGCAGCAACTTTATTATAATTAGTTTAGTCTGCAAATAATAAATTTCAAAGAGACAGACAGACAGACAGGCAGGCAGGCAGGCAGGCAGGCAGATCTATCTATCTAGAAAAGTCTTTTCGCAAAGAGACTGCGCAGGAAAACAAGGGATGGATCAAAACATATAACTGCATTTATTTTATTTTCATTACGCTCATGAAGTTCTTTGAGTTTTGTGGAAAATATGTAATGTTTTCCTTCATTCGTGGGTATCATCATATGTGTGGTTATGATTGTAATATTGAGTGTTGATTGTGTATTATTGCTTGGTTTTTTTAAGATAATGGGTTTTGTAGATTTGTACTTATATTGTGTTATTGTTGTTGTGAGCCGCCCTGAGTCTCTGGAGAGGGGCGGCATACAAGTCTAATAAATAATACTAATAATACTAATAATACTAATAATACTAATAATACTAATAATACTAATGATACCAATGATACTAATGATGATAATAATAATAATAATAATAATGATAATAATAATAATAATAGTTATTATTATTATTATCATCATCATCATCATCTTTATCATCACTGCCATTGTCATAACCACTTCTTACAGTACCTGGCCACCTTGTTGAAACTCAAAAATATCTACCTTGGAAAATAATATTAGCTCTAGTGCTGGGCAAACCCAATGGTGTTCGGGTTCGGCAAGTTTGGACGAACTTTATGCAAAATTCGGCCGAACCCGAAACGAACCCAAACTCGAACCCGAACAAGGAATCCCTCCCATGAAGAGATTCTGGGGACGGAGCTTTGACGTCACTGGCAGGTTGCTAAGGACGCCAAGGTGATCACTTCCTGGATTCCATGGAATCCAGGAAGTGATCACCTTGGCGTCCTTAGCAACCTGCCGGTGACGTCAAAGCTCCGAACACCGAACACGACTCCGAAGTTTGAAAAATTCAGTACAGACGCAAAATTCAGTACAGACCCAAATTGTGCGGGTTCGGTTCGCCCATCACTAATTAGCTCTTCTCTTTCCCATGTCTTTTCTCTTCTCTGTCTTCCCCTCCTTCTCCCTTTTCTTCTCCTGCTTCTCCCCCCTCATCCTCTCATCATCCATAAAGAACTATAACGAGGCAGCCCTCGCTACCCAAGGAAGTGGTTTCCTGAGGGAATCTGGTCTTAAATTATTCCATTATCTTTGCAACAAGCCATAATATATTGATCAAAGAAGCCAAACAATGCTGGATTAGCAGAAGCAACACTTCTAATACTTGCTTATACCAGGCACACTGCTTTGAAAGAAGAGACTCCTTCAAGAGAATTCAACAGAAAAATCATCAATTGACTTACGCTGGAATTTGTAAAAATATGTTTATTGGTTATATACATTAAAAACAAGGTACAGAAAAGTAAAGGGGATATATATAATGTACATTCTAGCAATTATAGTTTACTTATACAGCATGCGTGATTGGGGAAGGAGAGGGAAAGAAAGGGAAAGGGATTTAGAAAGAAGGGAAAGAAATACAAGAGGAGGACGAATAGAAAAATAGGGCAAGAAAAGAGTAGTAAGAAGAGTGGGGGGGGGCAGCGTTAGAGCTGGGGCTTCTATGTTTTGTGGCCTGTGGTTTAAGCATATAGATGGTGTTGTGATTCCATCCGAGGCCCCTCAGGGAACGGCTGATCTTCTGTCGGTTTCCTGCTCAGAGGGGGAGGATGAGGAACAGGAGGTGCAGGCAGACGGGGAGGAGGAATCTCAGGCTGAGGGAGAGGGAGGACAGCCAGAGTCCCCCGAGAGGGAGCTCTCCCCAGCAAGCAGCCTGGATTCCTTACAGGAAAATGCACAAGCAATAATCGATCTGCGACAGAGAAGAGCAACACAAAGAAGGGACCAATTAGCTAGGTACTTTCAGCACTAAAGAGGCAACAGCTGGGTTTGGGTGTGGTGCTCTCTGGAAAGGCTAAAAGGCAGACCCACCCTTCCTGGCTTGTGGAGTATTATCTTTGGGAGTCCTGGGACCTGGCTGTGCTCTTTGGCGTCTTGGAATTCTGGTTTGTGACTTTGAATACTGAAACCTTGGGGGGGAAAGGTGGGGGGTCTTATTCTCTACAGTGGTGGGTGTGCCAGCAAGAAGGCTGCTGTATTGTCTGGACATCAGGACTCTGCTGTAAAGTCTCATAACCTGCCTGTGGGGAAGAACAGGTTTTTCTCTGGGTTTATTTTTCAAGCTATAAAGTACTTTTGCTTTTACCAGCGTGTCTGGCTGTTTTTTCCAGTTGGTGTTGAGGTCTGGGGGCACCCAGACAGAACAGATGGTATAGATTTTCCTGAAGTTTTATCCATATGTATTTGACGTAGTTGCTAGTGCCATCCTTTATCAGTGATTCATGATTTTGTTCATTCTTACGCTGGAATTTGAGTGATCCAGGTATTTATTTATTTTATTTTTTTATTTTATTTTATTTTGTCAACTACGTATTGGTCGTATACAAAGATATAACAATGTTATATCTTGATATACATGATATTAGTAAGAGAGAAACATTAGGACAGGGGAGGGAAGGCACACTGGTGCACTTATGCACACCCCTTACTGACCTCTTAGGAATTGGGAGAGGTCAACAGTGGAGAGTCTAAGGGTAAAGATGAAACTACAGAGTCTGGTAGTGAGTTCCATGCATTAACTACTCGGTTACTAAAGTCAGTTCCCTGCAGTCGAGTTTGTAGCGGTTTACTTTAAGTTAAGGTGTAAGTTTACTTTAAGTTTACTTTAAGTTAATATAGAAGTTCCTTCACAGTCATGAACTCTTAAATTAAAGAGCCAGGGTGGCACAGTGGTTAGAGTGCAGCACTGCAGGCTACTTCAGCTAACTGCTAGCTGTAGTTCAAATCTCACCACTAGCTCAAGGTTGACTCAGCCTTCCATCCTTCCAAGGTGGGTCAAATGAGAACCCAGATTGTTGGGGGCAAGAGGTTGATTCTGTAAAAATCACTTAGAGAGGGCTGTAAAAGCACTATGAAGCGTCATATAAGTCTAAATGCTATCGCTATTGCTATTAAATTATAGGAAACATAGTTAGGCAAGAACCCTGCATGCTAAGTTATGCAGCACAACAATTCCTCCAGCTGCCAATATCAAGTTATTGTTAAAAGCCGCGAGCTTGACAAGGGCTGGCCTTTCTGCTTTTCCTTCCTTGTAGCCAATAGATTCTACCAAATCAACCCAAGACAGCAGACTGCTCCTTTTTCCCTCCTGAAAGAAGGTCGAGGTGTTGAAAGGACAAACCATCGAGGTGCGCCCTGGAATGTGATGGAGGAAGGCTAAAATAAGTGCAGACAAGAATCCTCGTGCTTGCTTCTGTGGCGACATGTGGTATCTCCCGGGGTTATCAGGGAGAAAATGTCCTGGTTTCCTTCTGCCCACCCTAAGTGTCATATCGCGGGCATGAGGCCCTGTAGAACTAACATCGCGGGACAAAGCACACAACTGTCTTGCTATCCCATTATTGAAGATATGAAACATTTATTCTTCGAAGAGACAACATATAGGTCAGTGACGGCGAATCTTTTTTGGTTCATGTGTCAAACGTGGTGTGCATGGGTGTGCTAGCATGCATGAATGCAGGGGTGGGCAGCAGGCAGGACGGGGTGGAACACAGTTGCACCGGTGGAAATGAAGATGTGTGCACAGTTTCAGCTGATCGGCGGCTGTCACTTCCTGGATTACTGATCTCGGCTCAGCTCTTCTTTCCCCTGCTGCTGCTGCTGTGTCTGCGCTCCTTGCTTTTTTCCTCTTTTCTCCTTCCTGACCTTGGACCAGCTTCCCTCTCTCCTGTCTGGCTCCCCTCCAGCCTCACACGGCCACCTCCCGCCTGAGGTGCATTTATGCTTCTGGCAGCACCCATTCGCCTAGCTACCCAGCCTGAGATGGGGGGGCAACCCAGGAAGGAGAGCGCGGGAAACGCAAAGCAAATTGTCACCCCCAGTGAGTGACACTTACAACTGACAAGGTTGTAAGTCGAGGACTGAACAGTTCACTTGAATGATGATGATTGTTCAAGCCACTCCCACCTGGTCACATAGCCGGCAAGCCACTCCTACCCAATCACATGACCATTAAGCCACACCCACAAAATAAGCCACACCCACAGTGTAGCAGTAAAAAATTTGGCTGCCCATTACTGCATGTATGTGCCCACACCCTTTCTCTCCCCACCACATGGGCTCAGTAATGGGCAACCAAACCTTTTGCTGCCACACTGTGGGTGTGGCTTATTTTGTGGGCGTGGCTTGATGGCCATGTGACTGGGTAGGAGTGGCTTGCTGGCCATGTGACCAGGTGGGAGTGGCTGGAACGATCAACATTGTTCAAATGAACTGTTATTGCTGCATGATGCCTTTTCATCTCAGCTGTGGCCTGAGTGAGGGCTTCGCAAGGGGAAAAAGACCACAGCTCAGACTGGTTTGGCATTGGGCGGCTCTCCTGGCCTTGAGAGGTGGCCACGTGAGGCTGGAGGGGAGCCGGGCAGGAGAGAGTGAAGCTCATCCGAGGAATGGAATGGAATAGAATAGAATGGAGTGGAGTGGAGTGGAATGGAATGGAATGGAATAGAATAGAACAGAACAGAATAGAATATGGAATAGAACGGAACGGAACAAAATGGAATGAACAGAGTAGAGTAGAGCAGAATGAAATAGAATAATAACTGAATAATAAAAGAAAGAATAGAATAGAACATAATAGAACAGAAACAAATTGATCATACATCTAAAATATTACCACCTTCTTCTTTTTTTTCTATTGCTGTGGAGATTGTCTACAAAAGCTACTCAAATGTCACAAAGTTGTGGTTCTAAAGCAGGATATTTTATTTGTTATTTGTATTAATTTGGTTAAAACGTGGACGTCTTCTTGCAATGTTATGTTGCTGCAAGCTATCATAAAGCCCGATGAATCAGCGGGAGCAACACCAGTAGTAATTATCATCCTCATCCTAGGAAACAACTAGTAATTTCTTTTTTAAAGTTGTTGTAGGGTTTTGTCTGCAAAGCAGCTCAAGGATTTCCCTTGCCTTGTCCCTGCCTTGCCCTCAACTGTTAAGTCAAGAGGTTCTTCTTCCTTGAGGAATTTTGCCTCCGATCTTGTCTGGGAGCCTCAGGAGGGTGAATCAGAACCCAGACAGAGATTAGTCACAGTTTCGTACTTGCTTGTGCAGAACGGAGAGTTTTAGTTCCTGGATGTACCAGACTCCCCCCTCAGGCACTGCACTCTACACGCCCAGCTTTTTGTCAAACTTGTAATTTTTTAATGACTCTATATTTTACTTACCGAAGCAAGGCACACCTTAGCTACCAATGCATCTCCTTTCTAGGATGGGTGGTGGATGGATACTTGCACAGAAAATAAATGCAACTAATCTCCCAGAGAAGTACAATATGGGAAAAGTGAAAACCCTTGCATTTTCCTTTTAAAAACCAAAACAACAATATAATAACCAGAAGGAGGAAATGCCCCATAATTGAATATCAGCATGTTAAAACCACTTTATTCCGCTTTCCGAAAAGAAATTGGAGGAGGGGGAAGAAACGTTTGATGGAAAAAGTTGCACGGGGCGTCTAAATATCCCATCTGAATATTTGCTTAAAGAGAAGGATTTTAAATCCAATTTAGCATAATGTCTGTGACTAAACGTATGAATAAATGCATTCGTTAGAAAAATAAAACTTTCCAGATCAATTTTTTTCTAATATAGCTCTTCTGGACAATGGTACCAAGATGGTAAGTGTTGATTTATTTGGATAAATATTGGAGTGGATTATTATTTATGCAAGGAATTCAGCTCAACAAATGTTGATCCCCGGTCTCCAAGTACCGTATTTTTTCAGAATATAAGATGCACCTTTTCATCCCCTAAAAAGAGGCTGAAATTTGGTGTGTCTTATTATTATTATTATTATTATTATTATTATTATTATTATTATTATCATTATTATTATTTAGATTTGTATGCCGCCCCTCTCCGTAGACTCAGGGCAGCTCACAACAATAACAAAGACAATATAAGAACAAATATAATAATTTAAAAACACTAAAAAACCCATTATTAAAAGCAAACATACACACAAACATACCATGTATAAACTGTATAGGCCCGGGGGAGATGTCTCAGTTCCCCCATGCCTGACGGCAGAGATGGGTCTTAAGAACTTTACGAAAGGCAAGGAGGGTGGGGCGGTTCTAATCTCCGGGGGGAGCTGGTTCCAGAGGGTCGGGGCCGCCACAGAGAAGGCTCTTTTATTACTTAGATTTGTATGCCGGATGTGAATGTGCGTGAGCGAGCTCCAACAAATTCAGCTTCAGCAATGAATGCAACTGAAATATTATCCTCCATAATAACAATTGGTATCATAGGACTTCCCCTGGGTTCCACCAAACGACATTGTTTAGTCAACGGGACCCGGAGAAGGCCAACTCTGTGGGACCTAAACCGGTCGCTGGGATTCGTGCGGCAGAAGTCTTATTCTCCAAATGTAGCGCTCTTTTTTTTGAAGCTTTTATTTTCAGCCCTAACAAGGTACTAACAATCTTCACAGCTCTTCCTGGCTTGCAGGCTTCTTTTCATTGCTACTCCCTCCAAAAAAGGTTTTTTCAGCCTTAACAAGTTGCTAACAATCTTCCAGGCTTGCAGGATTTTTTTCATTCCTACTCTCTCCAAAGAATATTTTTCCCCAGCCCTAACCATGTTCTGAAGCTGACCAGACTAAAGACGCTAGCCATTTCAATATCTGGTAGGTGGATTTTTCCCCATTTTCCTGCCCCCCAAACTAAAAGTGCATCTTATACTCCAAAAAATATGGCATACATTCTCAGTTTAGCATAGGTCAAAGCAGGGCAACGTAGAATTATTTCCCCATGACAATAAAACCAGGAATTGCAGGAGCTAAGATGCCAAAATATCTAGAGGGCACCATGTTGAGAAGACTGCTCTTTATTTTGAATGTCAGATAAGATCAATGATTAGAGTTTGAGGTTCCAAAGTTGAATTAAATGCAGGCATATATTGTGGAGGGAGGGAGCAAAGAAGGAAGAAAGGAAGGAAGGAAGGAAGGAAGGAAGGAGGGAAGGAACGAAGGAAGGAAGGAAGGAAGGAACAAAGGACATAAGAAGAGCCATGCTGAATCAGGCCAAAGCCCATCGAGTCCCAGCATTCTGTGTCACCCAGTGGCCAACCAATTGTCCATGGGGATCTTGAGAAGAAAGAGAAGGCAAGACCCCTCCCTTTCCCTCGACCCCCAACAAATGGGACCCAAGGGAATCCTGCCAGTCTCACCCAACATAGAGGCGGCACTTGGACATCCGTTTCAATAACCACCATCTTGACATCCAATTGAATCTGTCTAATCCTGTCTTGAAGCTATCCAGGGGATAGCTGTCATGACCTCTTCTGGAAGTGAATTCCATCAACCAAGGACCCTCTGGGTGAAGAAATATTTCCCTTGATTTGTCCTCACTTTCTTACCTATGAGCTTTAGGGAGGGCCCCCTCGTCCTATTATTGTGTGATAGAGAAAAGAATTTTTCTCTATCCAACTTTTCTATCCCATGCATGATTTTATACACTTTGATCAAGTCACCCCCTTAAACGCCGTCTTTCAAGGCTGAGAGACCAAGGCGTTGCAACCTGGTTTCTTAAGGGAGGTGCTCCATTTCCTTGATCAAGGAAGGAAGGGAGGGAGGGAGGGAGGGACAGGACTAAGGAAGAACTAAAGAGATGTCTAAGCTAGAGCAAACACTGAAAAGATGCTTTAAACTGGCCCAATATTAATTAAAACCACTCCTACTGGGTCCACTTCTTAACAAAAGATCCCTGATCCTAGCCCTCCTAGCTAAAGCATTTTTAAGTGTATTTCCTTGGAACAAACTTCCAGCAGACGTGATTGGTAAATCCACAGTCATTGAATTTAGACATGCCCGGGATAAACATCTATCCATCCTAAGATAAAATAAACGAAAATAGTATAAGGGCAGACGAGTCTGGGGAGAGGGGTGGCATACAAATCTAATTAATAATAATAATAAGTAATAATATAATAATAAT